>NW_027477066.1:0-102683 GCF_051020955.1 Megalopta genalis
AACCTTCTACATCGCATTGATTTGCAGCTGAACCATGTATTTCGCATGGATTTGAATCTAAGCCTTCTACTTCGCATTGATTGGATCCTAAATCACGGGTTTTGCATGGATTTGAAGCTAAGCCTTCTACATCGCATTGATTTGAAGCTAAATCATGTGTTTCGGGTGGATTTGAAGGTATCTCGTTTGTTTCGCATGCAGGTGAAGCTAAATTATGTATTTCACAAGTATTTGAAGATGAACCATTTGAATCGCATGGCTTTGAACCTGAGCCTTCTATTTCGCACTGATTTGCACCTAAATAATATGTTTCGCATGGATTTGAAGCTAAACCTTCTACATCCCATGGATTTGAAGCTAAATCATGTGTTTGGCATGGATTTGAAGCTAAGCCTTCTACTTCGCATTGATTGGATCCTAAATCACGTGTTCTGCATGGATTTGAAGCTAAGCCTTCTACACCGCATTGTTTTGAAGCTAAATCATGTGTTTCGCATGGATTTGAATCTATCCAGTGTGTTTCGCATGCAGTTGTAGCTAAATAATGTATATCACACGTAATTGTAGCTAAACCACTTGTTTCGCACGGATTTGAAGCTAAACCTTCTACTTCGCATTGATTTGAAGCTAAATCATTTGTTTCGCATGGAAATGAAGCTACCTCGTTTGTTCCTCCTGATTTTGAAGCTATATCACTTATATCGCATGGATTTGAAGCTGAACCTGCTACATCGCATTGATTTGAAGCTAAATCATTTGTATCGCATGGAATTGAAACAACCGCGTTTGTTCCTCTAGCTTTTGAAGCTATATCACTTATATCGGAAGTATTTGAAGCTAAATCATATGTGTCGTATGGATTTGAAGCTGAACCTTCTACATCGCATTGATTTGAAGCTAAATCTAGTGTATCGCATGGATTTGAAGCTAAACCTTCTACATCGCATTGATTTGATGCTAAATCATGTGTTTTGCATGGATTTGAAGCTATCTCGTTTGTTTCGCCTGAAGTTGAATATATATCACTTATATCACAAGTATTTGAAGCATAACCATTTGTTCCGCATGGAGTTGAAGGTAAGCCTTCTACTTCGCATTGATTGGATTCTAAATCACGTGTTTTGCATGGATTTTAAGCTAAGCCTTCTACATCGCATTGATTTGAAGCTAAATCATGTGTTTCGCGTTGATTTGAGGGTAACTCGTTGTTTCGCATGCAGTTGAAACTAAATCATGCATTTCACAAGTATTTGAAACCGAACCATTAGATTCGCATGGATTTGAAGCTAAGCCTTCTACTACGCACTGATTTGAAGTTAAATCATGTGTTTCGCGTGGATTTGGAGCCAACTCGTTTGTTTCTCCTGTATTTGAAGCTGTATCATTTATATCGCACGTATTTGAAGCTAATCCATTTGTTTCGCATGGATTTGAAGCTAAGCCTTCTACTTCGCATTGATTGGATCCTAAATCACGTGTTTTGCATGGATTTGAAGCTAAGCCTTCTACATCGCATTGATTTGAAGCTAAATCATGTGTTTCGCGTGGATTTGAAGCAAAGCCTTCTACTTCGCATTGATTGGATCCTAAATCACGTGTTTTGCATGGATTTGAAGCTAAGCCTTCTACTTCGCATTGATTTGAAGCTAAATCATTTGTTTCACATGGAATTGAAGCTACCTCGTTTGTTCCTCCAGCTCTTGAAGCTATATCACTTATACCGCAAGTATTTGAAGCTAAATCATATGTGTTGCATGGATTTGAAGATGAACCTTCTACATCGCATTGATTTGAGGCTAAATCTTGTGTATCGCATGGATTTGAAGCTAAACCTTCTTTATCGCATTGATTTGCTGCTTAATCGTGTGTTTCGCATGGATTTGAAGGTAACTCGTTTGTTTCGCATGCAGTTGAAGCTAAATCATGTCTTTTACAAGTATTTGAAGATGAACCATTTGAATCGCATGGCTTTGAACCTGAGCCTTCTACTTCGCACTGATTTGCATCTCAATAATGTGTTTCGCATGGATTTGAAGCTAAACCTTCTACATCCCTTGGATATGAAGCTAAATCATGTGTTTGGCATGGATTTGGAGC
Source organism: Megalopta genalis (assembly GCF_051020955.1). Lineage (NCBI taxonomy): Eukaryota > Metazoa > Arthropoda > Insecta > Hymenoptera > Halictidae > Megalopta > Megalopta genalis. The sequence continues at coordinate 2,098 of NW_027477066.1, forward strand.
TAAACCTTCCCCATCGCATTGATTTCCAGCTAAATCATGTGTTTCGCATGGACTTGAAGCTAACTCGTTTGTTTCGCATGCAGTTGTAGCTAAATAATGTATATCACAAGTATTTGTAGCTAAATCACGTGTTTTGCATGGACTTGAAGCTGAACCTTCTACATCGCATTGATTTGCAAATGAATCATGTGTTTCGCATGGATTTGAAGCTAACTCGTTCGTTTCGCCTGTATTTGAAGCTATAACACTAATATCGCAAGTATTTGGAGCTAAATCATATGTGTCGCATGGATTTGAAGCTGAACCTTCTACATCGAATTGATTTGAAGCAAAATCTTGAGTATCGCATGGATTTGAAGCTAAATCATGTTTTTCGCTTGGACTCGAAGATAACTCGCTTCTTTAGCCTGCATTTGAAGCTCTACCATTTATACTGCAAGTATTTGAATCTAAATCATTCGTTTCGCATGGATTTGAAGCTAATCCTTCTAATTCGCATTCTTTTGCATCTAAATCATGTGTTTCGCATGGATTTGATGCTAACTCGTTTGTTTCGCATGGATTTGAAGCTAAACCTTCTACATCGTATTGATTTGAAGCTAAATCATGTGTTTCGCATGGATTTGAAGCTAACTTGTTTGTTTCCCCTGCATTTGAAGCTATATCACTTATATCGCAAGTATCTGAATCTAAATCAATTGTTTCTCATGTATTTGAAAAAAAGCCTTCTACTTCTCATTGATTTGAAGATAAATCATGTGTTTCGCATGGATTTGAAGCTATCTCGTTCGTTCCTCTTGCATTTGAAGCTATACCATTTATATCGCAAGTATCTGAAGCTAAATCATTTTTTTCGCATGGATTTGAAGCTAAACCTTCTACATCGCACTGATTTGCAGCTTAATAATGTGTTTTGCATGGCTTTGAAGCTAACTCGTTTGTTTCCCCTACATTAGGAGCTATATCACTTATATAACAAGTATCTGATGCTAAATCATTTGTGTCGCATGGATTTGGAGCTAAACCTTCCACATCGCATTGATTTCCAGCTAAATCATGTGTTTCGCATGGACTTGAAGCTAACTCGTTTGTTTCGCATGCAGTTGTAGCTAAATAATTTATATCACAAGTATTTGTAGCTAAACCACATGTTTCGCATGGATTTGAAGCTAAACCACATGTTTCGCATGGATTTGAAGCTAAGCCTTCTACTTCGCATTGATTTGAAGCTAAATCATTTGTTTCGCATGGATTTGAAGGTGACTCGTTTGTTTCGCATGCAGTTGAAGCTATATCACCTATATCCCAAGTGTTTGAAACACAATCATTTGTTTCGCATGGAATTGAAGCTAAACCTTCTACATCGCATTGATGTGAAGATAAATCGTGTGTTTCGCATGGATTTGAAGGTAACTCGCTTGTTTCGCATGCAGTTGTAGCTAAATAATGTATATCACAAGTATTTGTAGCTAAACCATTTGTTTCGCATGGATTTGAAGCTAAGCCTTCTACTTCGCATTGATTTGAAGCTAAATCATTTGTTTCGCTTGGATTTGAAGCTAAACCTTCTACTTCGCATTGATTTGAAGCTAAATAATGTGTTTCGCATGGAATTGAAGCTACCTCGTTTGTTCCTCCTGCTTTTGAAGCTATATCACTTATATCGCAAGTATTTGAAGCTAAATCATATGTGTCGCATGGGTTTGAAGCTGAACCTACAACATCGAATTGATTTTAAGAAAAATCTTGTGTATTCCATGGATTTGAAGCTAAACCTTCTACATCCCATCGATATGAAGCTAAATCATGTGTTTGGCATGAATTTGAAGCTAATCCTTCTACATCGCATTGATTTGCTGCTGAATCATGTGTTTCGCATGGATTTGAACCTAACTCGTTTGTTTCGCATGGAGTTGTAGCTAAATTATGTATATCACAATCATTTTTAGCTTATCCATTTGTTTCGCATGGATTTGAAGCTAACTCGTTTGTTTCGCATGCAGTTGTAGCTAAATAATGTATATCACAAGTATTTGTAGCTAAACCATTTGTTTCGCATGGATTTGAAGCTAAGCCTTCTACTTCGCATTGATTGGATCCTAAATCACGTGTTTTGCATGGATTTGAAGCTAAGGCTTCTACATCGCATTGATTTGAAGCTAAATCATTTGTTTCGCGTGGATTTGATGGTAACTCGTTTGTTTCGCATGCAGTTGAAGCTAAATCATGTCTTTCACAAGTATTTGAAGATGAACCATTTGAATCGCATGGCTTTGAACCTGAGCCTTCTATTTCGCACTGATTTGCACCTAAATAATGTGTTTCGCATGGATTTTAAGCTAAACCTTCTACATCCCATGGATTTGAAGCTAAATCATGTTCTTGGCATGGATTTGAAGCTAAGCCTTCTACTTCGCATTGATTGGATCCTAAATCACGAGTTTTGCATGGATTTGAAGCTAAGCCTTCTACATCGCATTGATTTGAAGCTAAATCATGTGTTACGCGTGGATTTGAAGGTAACTCGTTTGTTTCGCATGCAGTTGAAGTTAAATAATGTATATCACAAGTATTTGAAGCTAAACCATTTGTTTCGCATGTATGTGAAGCTAAATCATGTGTTTACCATGACAATGAACCTAAATTATGTGTTGCCCATGGATTTGAAGCTTAATCATGTGTTTTGCATGGATTTGAAGCTAAGTCTTCTACTTCGCATTGATTTGAAGCTAAATCGTGTGTCGCATGGATTTGAAGCTAACTCGTTTGTTTCTCATGCAGTTGAAGCTGATTCATGTATATCACAAGTATTTTAAGCCAAACTATTTGTTTCGCATGGATTTGATGCTAAGCCTTCTACTTCGCATTGATTTGAAGCTAAATCATTTGTTTCACATGGAATTGAAGCTACCTCGTTTGTTCCTCCAGCTCTTGAAGCTATATCACTTATATCGCAAGTATTTGAAGCTAAATCATATGTGTTGTATGGATTTGAAGATGAACCTTCTACATCGCATTGATTTGAGGCTAAATCTTGTGTATCGCATGGATTTGAAGCTAAACCTTCTTTATCGCATTGATTTGCAGCTTAATCGTGTGTTTCGCATGGACTTGAAGCTAACTCGTTTGTTTCGCATGCAGTTGTAGCTAAATAATTTATATCACAAGTATTTGTAGCTAAACCACATGTTTCGCATGGATTTGAAGCTAAACCACATGTTTCGCATGGATTTGAAGCTAAGCCTTCTACTTCGCATTGATTTGAAGTTAAATCATTTGTTTCGCATGGAGTTGAAGGTAACTCGCTTGTTTCGCATGCAGTTGTAGCTAAATAATGTATATCACAAGTATTTGTAGCTAAACCATTTGTTTCGCATGGATTTGAAGCTAAGCCTTCTACTTCGCATTGATTTGAAGCTAAATCATTTGTTTCGCTTGGATTTGAAGCTAAACCTTCTACTTCGCATTGATTTGAAGCTAAGTAATGTGTTTCGCATGGAATTGAAGCTACCTCGTTTGTTCCTCCTGCTTTTGAAGCTATATCACTTATATCGCAAGTTTTTGAAGCTAAATCATATGTGTCGCATGGGTTTGAAGCTGAACCTACTACATCGCATTGATTTTGAGAAAAATCTTGTGTATCCCATGGATTTGAAGCTAAACCTTCTACATCCCATGGATATGAAGCTAAATCATGTGTTTGGCATGGATTTGAAGCTAATCCTTCTACATCGCATTGATTTGCTGCTGAATCATGTGTTTCGCATGGATTTGAACCTAACTCGTTTGTTTCGCATGCAGTTGTAGCTAAATTATGTATATCACAAGCATTTTTAGCTTATCCATTTGTTTCGCATGGATTTGAAACTAACTCGTTTGTTTCGCATGCAGTTGTAGCTAAATAATGTATATCACAAGTATTTGTAGCTAAACCATTTGTTTCGAATGGATTTGAAGCTAAGCCTTCTACTTCGCATTGATTTGAAGCTAAATCATTTGTTTCGCTTGGATTTGAAGCTAAACCTTCTACATCGCATGGATTTGAAACTAAACCTTGTACATCGCATTGAGTTGCAGCTAAATCATGTGTTTCGCATGGATTTGAAGCTAACTCGTTCGTTGTGCATGCAGTTAAATCTAAATAACGTATATCACAAGTACTTGAAGCTAAACCATTTGTATCGCATGGATTTGAAGCTAAGCCTTCTACTTCGCATTAATTAGAAGCTAAATCACGTGTTTCGCATGGATTTGAAGCTAAAGCTTCTACATCGCATTGATTAGAATCTAAATCATGTGTTTCGCATGGATTTGAAGCTAACTCGTTTGTTTCGCATGCAGTTGAAGCTAAATCATGTCTTTCACAAGTATTTGAAGATGAACCATTTGAATCGCATTGATTTAAACATGAGCCTACTACTTCGCACTGATTTGCAGCTAAATCATATGTTTCGCTTGGATTTGAAGCTAACTCGTTCGTTGCGCATACAGTTAAATCTAAATAACGTATATCACAAGTATTTGAAGCTAAACCATTTGTTTCGCATGGATTTGAAGCTAAGCCTTCTCCTTCGCATTAATTGGAAGCTAAATCACGTGTTTTGCATGGATTTGAAGCTGAACCTTCTACATCGCATTGATTTGCAAATGAATCATGTGTTTCGCATGGCTTTGAAGCTAACTCGTTCGTTTCGCCTGTACTTGAATCTATATCACTTATATCCCAAGTGTTTGAAGCTCAATCATTTGTTTCGTATGGATTTGAAGCTAAACCTTCTACATCGCATTGATTTGAAGCTAACTCATGTGTTTTGCCTGGATTTGAAGGTAACTCGTTTGTTTCGCATGCAGTTGAAGCTATAACACCTATATCCCAAGTGTGTGAAGCACAATCATTTGTTTCGCATGGAATTGAAGCTAAACCGTCTACATCGCATTGATTTTAAGCTAAATCATGTGTTTCGCATCGATCTGAAGCTAACTCGTTTGTTTCGCATGCAGTTGTAGCTAAATAATGTATATCACAAGTATTTGTAGCTAAACCATTTGTTTCGCATGGATTTGAAGCTAAGACTTCTACTCCGCATTGATTTGAAGCTAAATCATTTGTTTCGCATGGATTTGAAGCTAAACCTTCTACATCGCACTGATTTGAAGCTAAATCATGTGTATCCCATGTATTTGAAGCTAACTCGTTTGTTTCGCATGCAGTTGTAGCTAAATAATATATATCACAAGAATTTGTAGCTAAACCATTTGTTTCGCATGGATTTGAAGCTAAGCCCTCTACTTTGCATTGATTTGAAGCTAAATCATTTGCTTCGCATGGAATTGAAGCTACCTCGTTTGTTCCTCCAGATTTTGAAGCTATATCACTTATATCGCAAGTATTTGAAGCTAAATCATGTGCGTCGCATGGATTTGAAGCTGAACTTTCTACATCGCATTGATTTGAAGCTAAATCTTGTGTATCGCATGGATTTGAAGCTAAACCCTCTACATCGCATTGATTTGGAACTAAATCATGTGTTTCGCATGGATCTGAAGCTAACTCGTTTGTTTTGCCTGCATTTGAAGCTATATCACTTATATTCGCAAGCATTTGATGCTAAATCATTCGTTTCGCATGGATTTGAAGCTAAGCCTTCTACTTCGCATTCATTTGAAGCTAAATCATTTGTTTCGCATAGAACTGAAGCTACCTCGTTTGTTCCTCCTGCTTTTGAAGATATATCACTTATATCGCAAGTATTTGAAGCTAAATCATATGTGTCGCATGGATTTGAAGCTGAACCTTCTACATCGAATTGATTTGAAGCTAAATCTTGTGTATCGCATGGATTTGAAGCTAAACCTTCTACATCGCATTGATTTGAAGCTAAATCATGTGTTTCGCATGGATTTGAAGCTAACTCGTTCGTTTCGCCTCCACTTGAATCTACATCACTTATACCGCAAGTATTTGAAGCTAAATCATGTGTATCGCGTGGATTTTGAAGCTAACTCGTTTGTTTAGTCTGTATTTGAAGCTATATCAAATATACCCCAAGTGTTTGAAGCTAAGTCATTTGTTTCGCATGGATTTGGAGCTAAACCTTCTACATCGCATTGATTTGCTGCTAAATCATGTGTTTCGCATGGATTTGAAGCTAACTCGTTCGTTGCGCATACAGTTAAATCTAAATAACGTATATCAAAAGTATTTGAAGCTAAACCATTTGTTTCGCATGCATTTGAAGCTAAGCCTTCTACTTCGCATTAATTGGAAGCTAAATCACGAGTTTTGCATGGATTTGAATCTGAACCTTCTACATCGCATTGATTTGCTAATGAATCATGTGTTTCGCATGGATTTGAAGCTAACTCGTTCGTTTCGCCTGTATTTGAATCTATATCACTTATATCGCAACTATTTGAAGCTAAATCATGTGTTTCGCTTGGATTTGAAGCTAAACCTTCTACATCGCATTCATTTGAATCTAAATCATGTGTTTCGCGTGGATTTGAAGGCAACTCGTTCGTTTCGCATGCAGTTGAAGCTATATCACCTTTATCCCAAGTGTTTGAAGCTCAATCATTTGTTTCGCGTGGATTTGAAGCTAAACCTTCTACATCGCATTGATTTGAAGCTAACTCATGTGTTTCGCGTGGATTTGAAGGTAACTCGTTTGTTTCGCATGCAGTTGGAGCTATACTACCTATATCCCAAGTGTTTGAAGCTCAATCATTTGTTTCGCATGGTTTTGAAGCTAAACCTTCTACATCGCATTGATTTTAAGCTAAATCATGTGTTTCGCATGGATTTGAAGCTAACTCGTTTGTTTCGCATGCAGTTGTAGCTAAATAATGTATATCACATGTATTTGTAGCTAAATCATTTGTTTCGCATGGATTTGAAGCTAAGCCTTCTACTTCGCATTCATTTGAAGCTAAATCATTTGTTTCGCATAGAACTGAAGCTACCTCGTTTGTTCCTCCTGCTTTTGAAGCTATATCACTTATATCGCAAGTATTTGAAGCTAAATCATATGTGTCGCATGGATTTGAAGCTGAACCTTCTTCATCGAATTGATTTGAAGCTAAATCTTGTGTATCGCATGGATTTGAAGCTAAACCTTCTACATCGCATTGATTTGAAGCTAAATCATGTGTTTCGCATGGATTTGAAGCTAACTCGTTCGTTTGGCCTGCAGTTGAATCTACGTCACTTATATCGCAAGTATTTGAAACTAAATCATGTGTATCGCGTGGATTTTGAAGCTAACTCGTTTGATTACTCTGCATTTGAAGCTATAAAATTATACGCCAAGTGTTTGAAGCTAAATCATTTGTCTCGCATGGATTTGGAGCTAAACCTTCTACATCGCATTGATTTGCAGCTAAATCATGTGTTTCGCTTGGATTTGAAGCTAACTCGTTCGTTGCGCATACAGTTAAATCTAAATAACGTATATCACAAGTATTTGAAGCTAAACCATTTGTTTCGCATGGATTTGAAGCTAAGCCTTCTCCTTCGCATTAATTGGAAGCTAAATCACGTGTTTTGCATGGATTTGAAGCTGAACATTCTACATCGCATCGATTTGCAAATGAATCATGTGTTTCGCATGGCTTTGAAGCTAACTCGTTCGTTTCGCCTGTACCTGAATCTATATCACTTATATCCCAAGTGTTTGAAGCTCAATCATTTGTTTCGTATGGATTTGAAGCTAAACCTTCTACATCGCATTGATTTGAAGCTAACTCATGTGTTTTGCCTGGATTTGAAGGTAACTCGTTTGTTTCGCATGCAGTTGAAGCTATAACACCTATATCCCAAGTGTGTGAAGCTCAATCATTTGTTTCGCATGGAATTGAAGCTAAACCGTCTACATCGCATTGATTTTAAGCTAAATCATGTGTTTCGCATCGATCTGAAGCTAACTCGTTTGTTTCGCATGCAGTTGTAGCTAAATAATGTATATCACAAGTATTTGTAGCTAAACCATTTGTTTCGCATGGATTTGAAGCTAAGACTTCTACTCCGCATTGATTTGAAGCTAAATCATTTGTTTCGCATGGATTTGAAGCTAAACCTTCTACATCGCACTGATTTGAAGCTAAATCATGTGTATCCCATGTATTTGAAGCTAACTCGTTTGTTTCGCATGCAGTTGTAGCTAAATAATGTATATCACAAGAATTTGTAGAGAAAACCATTTGTTTCGCATGGATTTGAAGCTAAGCCCTCTACTTTGCATTGATTTGAAGCTAAATCATTTGCTTCGCATGGAATTGAAGCTACCTCGTTTGTTCCTCCAGATTTTGAAGCTATATCACTTATATCGCAAGTATTTGAAGCTAAATCATGTGCGTCGCATGGATTTGAAGCTGAACTTTCTACATCGCATTGATTTGAAGCTAAATCTTGTGTATCGCATGGATTTGAAGCTAAACCCTCTACATCGCATTGATTTGCAACTAAATCATGTGTTTCGCATGGATCTGAAGCTAACTCGTTTGTTTCGCCTGCATTTGAAGCTATATCACTTATATTCGCAAGCATTTGATGCTAAATCATTCGTTTTGCATGGATTTGAAGCTAAGCCTTCTACTTCGCATTCATTTGAAGCTAAATCATTTGTTTCGCATAGAACTGAAGCTACCTCGTTTGTTCCTCCTGCTTTTGAAGATATATCACTTATATCGCAAGTATTTGAAGCTAAATCATGTGTTTCGCATGGATTTGAAGCTAACTCGTTCGTTTCGCCTCCAGTTGAATCTACATCACTTATACCGCAAGTATTTGAAGCTAAATCATGTGTATCGCGTGGATTTTGAAGCTAACTCGTTTGATTAGTCTGTATTTGAAGCTATATCACATATACCCCAAGTGTTTGAAGCTAAGTCATTTGTTTCGCATGGATTTGGAGCTAAACCTTCTACATCGCATTGATTTGCTGCTAAATCATGTGTTTCGCATGGATTTGAAGCTAAGCCTTCTCCTTCGCATTAATTGGAAGCTAACTCATGTGTTTCGCGTGGATTTGAAGGTAACTCGTTTGTTTCGCATGCAGTTGAAGCTATAACACCTATATCCCAAGTGTGTGAAGCAAAATCATTTTTTTCGCATGGATTTGAAGCTAAACCCTCTACATCGCATTGATTTGCAACTAAATCATGTGTTTCGCATGGATCTGAATCTAACTCGTTTGATTCGCATGCAGTTGTAGCTAAATAGTGTATATCACGAGTATTTGTAGCTAAATCATTTGTTTCGCATGGATTTGAAGCTAAGCCTGCTACTTCGCATAGATTTGAAGCTAAATCATTTGTTTCGCATAGAACTGAAGCTACCTCGTTTGTTCCTCCTGCTTTTGAAGCTATATCACTTATATCGCAAGTATTTGAAGCTAAATCATATGTGTCGCATGGATTTGAAGCTGAACCTTCTTCATTGAATTGATATGAAGCTAAATCTTGTGTATCGCATGGATTTGAAGCTAAACCTTCTACATCGCATTGATTTGAAGCTAAATCATGTGTTTCGCGTGGATTTGAAGGTAACTCGTTTGTTTCGCATGCAGTTGAAGCTATATCACCTTTATCCCAAGTGTTAGAAGCTCAATCATTTGTTTCGCATGGATTTGAAGCTAAACCTTCTACATCGCATTGATTTGAAGCTAACTCATGTGTTTCGCGTGGGTTTGAAGCTAACTCGTTCTTTGCGCATACAGTTAAATCTAAATAACGTATATCACAAGTATTTGAAACTAAACCATTTGTTTCGCATGGATTTGAAGCTAAGCCTTCTCCTTCGCATTAATTGGAAGCTAAATCACGTGTTTTGCATGGATTTGAAGCTGAACCTTCTACATCGCATTGATTTGCAAATGAATCATGTGTTTCGCATGGCTTTGAAGCTAACTCGTTCGTTTCGCCTGTATTTGAATCTATACCACTTATATCGCAAGTATTTGAAGCTAAATCATGTGTTTCGCTTGAATTTGAAGCTAAACCTTCTACATCGCATTCATTTGAACCAATTCATGTGTTTCGCGTGGATCTGTAGGTAACTCGATTGTTTCGCATGCAGTTGAAGCTATATCACATTTATCCCAAGTGTTTGAAGCTCAATCATTTGTTTCGTATGGATTTGAAGCTAAACCTTCTACATCGCATTGAGTTGAAGCTAAATCATGTGTTTCGCATGGATTTGAAGCTAACTCGTTCGTTTGGCCTGCAGTTGAATCTACGTCACTTATATCGCAAGTATTTGAAGCTAAATCATGTGTATCGCGTGGATTTTGAAGCTAACTCGTTTGATTAGTCTGCATTTGAAGCTATAAAATTATACGCCAAGTGTTTGAAGCTAAATCATTTGTCTCGCATGGATTTGGAGCTAAACCTTCTACATCGCATTGATTTGCAGCTAAATCATGTGTTTCGCTTGGATTTGAAGCTAACTCGTTCGTTGCGCATACAGTTAAATCTAAATAACGTATATCACAAGTATTTGAAGCTAAACCATTTGTTTCGCATGGATTTGAAGCTAAGCCTTCTCCTTCGCATTAATTGGAAGCTAAATCACGTGTTTTGCATGGATTTGAAGCTGAACATTCTACATCGCATCGATTTGCAAATGAATCATGTGTTTCGCATGGCTTTGAAGCTAACTCGTTCGTTTCGCCTGTACCTGAATCTATATCACTTATATCCCAAGTGTTTGAAGCTCAATCATTTGTTTCGTATGGATTTGAAGCTAAACCTTCTACATCGCATTGATTTGAAGCTAACTCATGTGTTTTGCCTGGATTTGAAGGTAACTCGTTTGTTTCGCATGCAGTTGAAGCTATAACACCTATATCCCAAGTGTGTGAAGCTCAATCATTTGTTTCGCATGGAATTGAAGCTAAACCGTCTACATCGCATTGATTTTAAGCTAAATCATGTGTTTCGCATCGATCTGAAGCTAACTCGTTTGTTTCGCATGCAGTTGTAGCTAAATAATGTATATCACAAGTATTTGTAGCTAAACCATTTGTTTCGCATGGATTTGAAGCTAAGACTTCTACTCCGCATTGATTTGAAGCTAAATCATTTGTTTCGCATGGATTTGAAGCTAAACCTTCTACATCGCACTGATTTGAAGCTAAATCATGTGTATCCCATGTATTTGAAGCTAACTCGTTTGTTTCGCATGCAGTTGTAGCTAAATAATGTATATCACAAGAATTTGTAGAGAAAACCATTTGTTTCGCATGGATTTGAAGCTAAGCCCTCTACTTTGCATTGATTTGAAGCTAAATCATTTGCTTCGCATGGAATTGAAGCTACCTCGTTTGTTCCTCCAGATTTTGAAGCTATATCACTTATATCGCAAGTATTTGAAGCTAAATCATGTGCGTCGCATGGATTTGAAGCTGAACTTTCTACATCGCATTGATTTGAAGCTAAATCTTGTGTATCGCATGGATTTGAAGCTAAACCCTCTACATCGCATTGATTTGCAACTAAATCATGTGTTTCGCATGGATCTGAAGCTAACTCGTTTGTTTCGCCTGCATTTGAAGCTATATCACTTATATTCGCAAGCATTTGATGCTAAATCATTCGTTTTGCATGGATTTGAAGCTAAGCCTTCTACTTCGCATTTATTTGAAGCTAAATCATTTGTTTCGCATAGAACTGAAGCTACCTCGTTTGTTCCTCCTGCTTTTGAAGATATATCACTTATATCGCAAGTATTTGAAGCTAAATCATGTGTTTCGCATGGATTTGAAGCTAACTCGTTCGTTTCGCCTCCAGTTGAATCTACATCACTTATACCGCAAGTATTTGAAGCTAAATCATGTGTATCGCGTGGATTTTGAAGCTAACTCGTTTGATTAGTCTGTATTTGAAGCTATATCACATATACCCCAAGTGTTTGAAGCTAAGTCATTTGTTTCGCATGGATTTGGAGCTAAACCTTCTACATCGCATTGATTTGCTGCTAAATCATGTGTTTCGCATGGATTTGAAGCTAAGCCTTCTCCTTCGCATTAATTGGAAGCTAACTCATGTGTTTCGCGTGGATTTGAAGGTAACTCGTTTGTTTCGCATGCAGTTGAAGCTATAACACCTATATCCCAAGTGTGTGAAGCAAAATCATTTTTTTCGCATGGATTTGAAGCTAAACCCTCTACATCGCATTGATTTGCAACTAAATCATGTGTTTCGCATGGATCTGAATCTAACTCGTTTGATTCGCATGCAGTTGTAGCTAAATAGTGTATATCACGAGTATTTGTAGCTAAATCATTTGTTTCGCATGGATTTGAAGCTAAGCCTGCTACTTCGCATAGATTTGAAGCTAAATCATTTGTTTCGCATAGAACTGAAGCTACCTCGTTTGTTCCTCCTGCTTTTGAAGCTATATCACTTATATCGCAAGTATTTGAAGCTAAATCATATGTGTCGCATGGATTTGAAGCTGAACCTTCTTCATCGAATTGATTTGAAGCTAAATCTTGTGTATCGCATGGATTTGAAGCTAAACCTTCTACATCGCATTGATTTGAAGCTAAATCATGTGTTTCGCATGGATTTGAAGCTAACTCGTTTGTTTGGCCTGCAGTTGAATCTACAACACTTATATCGCAAGTATTTGAAGCTAAATCATGTGTATCGCGTGGATTTTGAAGCTAACTCGTTTGATTAGTCTGCATTTGAAGCTATATCACATTTATCCCAAGTGTTTGAAGCTCAATCATTTGTTTCGTATGGATTTGAAGCTAAACCTTCTACATCGCATTGAGTTGAAGCTAAATCATGTGTTTCGCATGGATTTGAAGCTAACTCGTTCGTTTGGCCTGCAGTTGAATCTACGTCACTTATATCGCAAGTATTTGAAGCTAAATCATGTGTATCGCGTGGATTTTGAAGCTAACTCGTTTGATTAGTCTGCATTTGAAGCTATAAAATTATACGCCAAGTGTTTGAAGCTAAATCATTTGTCTCGCATGGATTTGGAGATAAACCTTCTACATCGCATTGATTTGAAGCTAAATCTTGTGTATCGCATGGATTTGAAGCTAAACCCTCTACATCGCATTGATTTGCAACTAAATCATGTGTTTCGCATGGATCTGAAGCTAACTCGTTTGTTTCGCCTGCATTTGAAGCTATATCACTTATATTCGCAAGCATTTGATGCTAAATCATTCGTTTTGCATGGATTTGAAGCTAAGCCTTCTACTTCGCATTTATTTGAAGCTAAATCATTTGTTTCGCATAGAACTGAAGCTACCTCGTTTGTTCCTCCTGCTTTTGAAGATATATCACTTATATCGCAAGTATTTGAAGCTAAATCATGTGTTTCGCATGGATTTGAAGCTAACTCGTTCGTTTCGCCTCCAGTTGAATCTACATCACTTATACCGCAAGTATTTGAAGCTAAATCATGTGTATCGCGTGGATTTTGAAGCTAACTCGTTTGATTAGTCTGTATTTGAAGCTATATCACATATACCCCAAGTGTTTGAAGCTAAGTCATTTGTTTCGCATGGATTTGGAGCTAAACCTTCTACATCGCATTGATTTGCTGCTAAATCATGTGTTTCGCATGGATTTGAAGCTAAGCCTTCTCCTTCGCATTAATTGGAAGCTAACTCATGTGTTTCGCGTGGATTTGAAGGTAACTCGTTTGTTTCGCATGCAGTTGAAGCTATAACACCTATATCCCAAGTGTGTGAAGCAAAATCATTTTTTTCGCATGGATTTGAAGCTAAACCGTCTACATCGCATTGATTTGCAACTAAATCATGTGTTTCGCATGGATCTGAATCTAACTCGTTTGATTCGCATGCAGTTGTAGCTAAATAGTGTATATCACGAGTATTTGTAGCTAAATCATTTGTTTCGCATGGATTTGAAGCTAAGCCTGCTACTTCGCATAGATTTGAAGCTAAATCATTTGTTTCGCATAGAACTGAAGCTACCTCGTTTGTTCCTCCTGCTTTTGAAGCTATATCACTTATATCGCAAGTATTTGAAGCTAAATCATATGTGTCGCATGGATTTGAAGCTGAACCTTCTTCATCGAATTGATTTGAAGCTAAATCTTGTGTATCGCATGGATTTGAAGCTAAACCTTCTACATCGCATTGATTTGAAGCTAAATCATGTGTTTCGCATGGATTTGAAGCTAACTCGTTTGTTTGGCCTGCAGTTGAATCTACAACACTTATATCGCAAGTATTTGAAGCTAAATCATGTGTATCGCGTGGATTTTGAAGCTAACTCGTTTGATTAGTCTGCATTTGAAGCTATATCACATTTATCCCAAGTGTTTGAAGCTCAATCATTTGTTTCGTATGGATTTGAAGCTAAACCTTCTACATCGCATTGAGTTGAAGCTAAATCATGTGTTTCGCATGGATTTGAAGCTAACTCGTTCGTTTGGCCTGCAGTTGAATCTACGTCACTTATATCGCAAGTATTTGAAGCTAAATCATGTGTATCGCGTGGATTTTGAAGCTAACTCGTTTGATTAGTCTGCATTTGAAGCTATAAAATTATACGCCAAGTGTTTGAAGCTAAATCATTTGTCTCGCATGGATTTGGAGATAAACCTTCTACATCGCATTGATTTGCAGCTAAATCATGTGTTTCGCTTGGATTTGAAGCTAACTCGTTCGTTGCGCATACAGTTAAATCTAAATAACGTATATCAAAAGTATTTGAAGCTAAACCATTTGTTTCGCATGCATTTGAAGCTAAGCCTTCTACTTCGCATTAATTGGAAGCTAAATCACGAGTTTTGCATGGATTTGAATCTGAACCTTCTACATCGCATTGATTTGCAAATGACTCATGTGTTTCGCATGGATTTGAAGCTAACTCGTTCGTTTCGCCTGTATTTGAATCTATATCACTTATATCGCAACTATTTGAAGCTAAATCATGTGTTTCGCTTGGATTTGAAGATAAACCTTCTACATCGCATTCATTTGAACCAATTCATGTGTTTTGCGTGGATTTGACGGTAACTCGTTTGTTTCGCATACAGTTGGAGCTATGCCACCTATATCCCAAGTGTTTGAAGCTAAGTCATTTGTTTCGCATGGATTTGGAGCTAAACCTTCTACATCGCATTGATTTGCTGCTAAATCATGTGTTTCGCATGGATTTGAAGCTAACTCGTTCGTTGCGCATACAGTTAAATCTAAATAACGTATATCAAAAGTATTTGAAGCTAAACCATTTGTTTCGCATGGATTTGAAGCTAAGCCTTCTCCTTCGCTTTAATTGGAAGCTAAATCACGTGTTTTGCATGGATTTGAAGCTGAACCTTCTACATCGCATTGATTTGCAAATGAATCATGTGTTTCGCATGGCTTTGAATCTAACTCGTTCGTTTCGCCTGTATTTGAATCTATACCACTTATATCGCAAGTATTTGAAGCTAAATCATGTGTTTCGCTTGAATTTGAAGCTAAACCTTCTACATCGCATTCATTTGAACCAATTCATGTGTTTCGTGTGGATCTGTAGGTAACTCGATTGTTTCGCATGCAGTTGAAGCTATATCACATTTATCCCAAGTGTTTGAAGCTAAATCATTTGTCTCGCATGGATTTGGAGCTAAACCTTCTACATCGCATTGATTTGCAGCTAAATCATGTGTTTCGCTTGGATTTGAAGCTAACTCGTTCGTTGCGCATACAGTTAAATCTAAATAACGTATATCACAAGTATTTGAAGCTAAACCATTTGTTTCGCATGGATTTGAAGCTAAGCCTTCTCCTTCGCATTAATTGGAAGCTAAATCACGTGTTTTGCATGGATTTGAAGCTGAACCTTCTACATCGCATTGATTTGCAAATGAATCATGGGTTTCGCATGGCATTGAAGCTAACTCGTTCGTTTCGCCTGTATTTGAATCTATATCACTTATATCCCAAGTGTTTGAAGCTCAATCATTTGTTTCGTATGGATTTGAAGCTAAACCTTCTACATCGCATTGATTTGTAGCTAACTCATGTGTTTTGCGTGGATTTGAAGGTAACTCGTTTGTTTCGCATGCAGTTGAAGCTATAACACCTATATCCCAAGTGTGTGAAGCACAATCATTTGTTTCGCATGGAATTGAAGCTAAACCGTCTACATCGCATTGATTTTAAGCTAAATCATGTGTTTCGCACCGATCTGAAGCTAACTCGTTTGTTTCGCATGCAGTTGTAGCTAAATAATGTATATCACAAGTATTTGTAGCTAAACCATTTGTTTCGCATGGATTTGAAGCTAAGACTTCTACATCGCATTGATTTGAATCTAAATCATGTGTTTTGCATGGATTTGAAGCTAACTCGTTTGTTTCACATGCAGTTGTAGCTAAATAAAGTATATCACAAGTATTTGTAGCTAAACCATTTGTTTCGCATGGATTTGAAGCTAAACCTTCTACATCGCATTGATTTGAAGCTAAATCATGTGTATCCCATGTATTTGAAGCTAACTCGTTTGTTTCGCATGCAGTTGTAGCTAAATAATGTATATCACAAGTATTTGTAGCTAAACCATTTGTTTCGCATGGATTTGAAGCTAAGCCCTCTACTTCGCATTGATTTGAAGCTAAATCATTTGTTTCGCATGGAATTGAAGCTACCTCGTTTGTTCCTCCAGATTTTGAAGCTATATCACTTATATCGCAAGTATTTGAAGCTAAATCATGTGCGTCGCATGGATTTGAAGCTGAACTTTCTACATCGCATTGATTGGAAGCTAAATCTTGTGTATCGCATGGATTTGAAGCTAAACCTTCTAGATCGCATTGATTTGTAGCTAAATCCCGTGTTTCGCATGGATTACAAGCTAAGCCTTCTACTTCGCATTAATAGGAAGCAAAAGCACGTGATTCGCTTGGATTTGAAGCTAAACCTTCTACATCGCATTCATTTGAAGCTGAAACATGTGTTTCGCGTGGATTTGAAGGTAACTCGTTTGTTTCGCATGCAGTTGTAGCTAAATAATGTATATCACAAGTATTTGTAGCTAAATAATTTGTTTCGCATGGATTTGAAGCTAAGCCTTCTACTTCGCATTGATTTGAAGATAAATCATTTGTTTCGCATAGAACTGAAGCTACCTCGTTTGTTCCTCCTGCTTTTGAAGCTATATCACTTATATCGCAAGTATTTGAAGCTAAATCATATGTGTCGCATGGATTTGAAGCTAACTCATGTATTTCGCGTGGATTTGAAGGTAACTCGTTTGTTTCGCATGCAGTTGGAGCTATACTACCTATATCCCAAGTGTTTGAAGCTCAATCATTTGTTTCGCATGGTTTTGAAGCTAAACCTTCTACATCGCATTGATTTTAAGCTAAATCATGTGTTTCGCATGGATTTGAAGCTAACTCGTTTGATTCGCATGCAGTTGTAGCTAAATAGTGTATATCACCAGTATTTGTAGCTAAATCATTTGTTTCGCATGGATTTGAAGCTAAGCCTGCTACTTCGCATAGATTTGAAGCTAAATCATTTGTTTCGCATAGAACTGAAGCTACCTCGTTTGTTCCTCCTGCTTTTGAAGCTATATCACTTATATCGCAAGTATTTGAAGCTAAATCATATGTGTCGCATGGATTTGAAGCTGAACCTTCTTCATCGAATTGATTTGAAGCTAAATCTTGTGTATCGCATGGATTTGAAGCTAAACCTTCTACATCGCATTGATTTGAAGCTAAATCATGTGTTTCGCGTGGATTTGAAGGTAACTCGTTTGTTTCGCATGCAGTTGAAGCTATATCACCTTTATCCCAAGTGTTAGAAGCTCAATCATTTGTTTCGCATGGATTTGAAGCTAAACCTTCTACATCGCATTGATTTGAAGCTAACTCATGTGTTTCGCGTGGATTTGAAGCTAACTCGTTCTTTGCGCATACAGTTAAATCTAAATAACGTATATCACAAGTATTTGAAACTAAACCATTTGTTTCGCATGGATTTGAAGCTAAGCCTTCTCCTTCGCATTAATTGGAAGCTAAATCACGTGTTTTGCATGGATTTGAAGCTGAACCTTCTACATCGCATTGATTTGCAAATGAATCATGTGTTTCGCATGGCTTTGAAGCTAACTCGTTCGTTTCGCCTGTATTTGAATCTATACCACTTATATCGCAAGTATTTGAAGCTAAATCATGTGTTTCGCTTGAATTTGAAGCTAAACCTTCTACATCGCATTCATTTGAACCAATTCATGTGTTTCGCGTGGATCTGTAGGTAACTCGATTGTTTCGCATGCAGTTGAAGCTATATCACATTTATCCCAAGTGTTTGAAGCTCAATCATTTGTTTCGTATGGATTTGAAGCTAAACCTTCTACATCGCATTGAGTTGAAGCTAAATCATGTGTTTCGCATGGATTTGAAGCTAACTCGTTCGTTTGGCCTGCAGTTGAATCTACGTCACTTATATCGCAAGTATTTGAAGCTAAATCATGTGTATCGCGTGGATTTTGAAGCTAACTCGTTTGATTAGTCTGCATTTGAAGCTATAAAATTATACGCCAAGTGTTTGAAGCTAAATCATTTGTCTCGCATGGATTTGGAGATAAACCTTCTACATCGCATTGATTTGCAGCTAAATCATGTGTTTCGCTTGGATTTGAAGCTAACTCGTTCGTTGCGCATACAGTTAAATCTAAATAACGTATATCAAAAGTATTTGAAGCTAAACCATTTGTTTCGCATGCATTTGAAGCTAAGCCTTCTACTTCGCATTAATTGGAAGCTAAATCACGAGTTTTGCATGGATTTGAATCTGAACCTTCTACATCGCATTGATTTGCAAATGACTCATGTGTTTCGCATGGATTTGAAGCTAACTCGTTCGTTTCGCCTGTATTTGAATCTATATCACTTATATCGCAACTATTTGAAGCTAAATCATGTGTTTCGCTTGGATTTGAAGATAAACCTTCTACATCGCATTCATTTGAACCAATTCATGTGTTTTGCGTGGATTTGACGGTAACTCGTTTGTTTCGCATACAGTTGGAGCTATGCCACCTATATCCCAAGTGTTTGAAGCTAAGTCATTTGTTTCGCATGGATTTGGAGCTAAACCTTCTACATCGCATTGATTTGCTGCTAAATCATGTGTTTCGCATGGATTTGAAGCTAACTCGTTCGTTGCGCATACAGTTAAATCTAAATAACGTATATCAAAAGTATTTGAAGCTAAACCATTTGTTTCGCATGGATTTGAAGCTAAGCCTTCTCCTTCGCTTTAATTGGAAGCTAAATCACGTGTTTTGCATGGATTTGAAGCTGAACCTTCTACATCGCATTGATTTGCAAATGAATCATGTGTTTCGCATGGCTTTGAATCTAACTCGTTCGTTTCGCCTGTATTTGAATCTATACCACTTATATCGCAAGTATTTGAAGCTAAATCATGTGTTTCGCTTGAATTTGAAGCTAAACCTTCTACATCGCATTCATTTGAACCAATTCATGTGTTTCGTGTGGATCTGTAGGTAACTCGATTGTTTCGCATGCAGTTGAAGCTATATCACATTTATCCCAAGTGTTTGAAGCTAAATCATTTGTCTCGCATGGATTTGGAGCTAAACCTTCTACATCGCATTGATTTGCAGCTAAATCATGTGTTTCGCTTGGATTTGAAGCTAACTCGTTCGTTGCGCATACAGTTAAATCTAAATAACGTATATCACAAGTATTTGAAGCTAAACCATTTGTTTCGCATGGATTTGAAGCTAAGCCTTCTCCTTCGCATTAATTGGAAGCTAAATCACGTGTTTTGCATGGATTTGAAGCTGAACCTTCTACATCGCATTGATTTGCAAATGAATCATGGGTTTCGCATGGCATTGAAGCTAACTCGTTCGTTTCGCCTGTATTTGAATCTATATCACTTATATCCCAAGTGTTTGAAGCTCAATCATTTGTTTCGTATGGATTTGAAGCTAAACCTTCTACATCGCATTGATTTGTAGCTAACTCATGTGTTTTGCGTGGATTTGAAGGTAACTCGTTTGTTTCGCATGCAGTTGAAGCTATAACACCTATATCCCAAGTGTGTGAAGCACAATCATTTGTTTCGCATGGAATTGAAGCTAAACCGTCTACATCGCATTGATTTTAAGCTAAATCATGTGTTTCGCACCGATCTGAAGCTAACTCGTTTGTTTCGCATGCAGTTGTAGCTAAATAATGTATATCACAAGTATTTGTAGCTAAACCATTTGTTTCGCATGGATTTGAAGCTAAGACTTCTACATCGCATTGATTTGAATCTAAATCATGTGTTTTGCATGGATTTGAAGCTAACTCGTTTGTTTCACATGCAGTTGTAGCTAAATAAAGTATATCACAAGTATTTGTAGCTAAACCATTTGTTTCGCATGGATTTGAAGCTAAACCTTCTACATCGCATTGATTTGAAGCTAAATCATGTGTATCCCATGTATTTGAAGCTAACTCGTTTGTTTCGCATGCAGTTGTAGCTAAATAATGTATATCACAAGTATTTGTAGCTAAACCATTTGTTTCGCATGGATTTGAAGCTAAGCCCTCTACTTCGCATTGATTTGAAGCTAAATCATTTGTTTCGCATGGAATTGAAGCTACCTCGTTTGTTCCTCCAGATTTTGAAGCTATATCACTTATATCGCAAGTATTTGAAGCTAAATCATGTGCGTCGCATGGATTTGAAGCTGAACTTTCTACATCGCATTGATTGGAAGCTAAATCTTGTGTATCGCATGGATTTGAAGCTAAACCTTCTAGATCGCATTGATTTGTAGCTAAATCCCGTGTTTCGCATGGATTACAAGCTAAGCCTTCTACTTCGCATTAATAGGAAGCAAAAGCACGTGATTCGCTTGGATTTGAAGCTAAACCTTCTACATCGCATTCATTTGAAGCTGAAACATGTGTTTCGCGTGGATTTGAAGGTAACTCGTTTGTTTCGCATGCAGTTGTAGCTAAATAATGTATATCACAAGTATTTGTAGCTAAATAATTTGTTTCGCATGGATTTGAAGCTAAGCCTTCTACTTCGCATTGATTTGAAGATAAATCATTTGTTTCGCATAGAACTGAAGCTACCTCGTTTGTTCCTCCTGCTTTTGAAGCTATATCACTTATATCGCAAGTATTTGAAGCTAAATCATATGTGTCGCATGGATTTGAAGCTAACTCATGTATTTCGCGTGGATTTGAAGGTAACTCGTTTGTTTCGCATGCAGTTGGAGCTATACTACCTATATCCCAAGTGTTTGAAGCTCAATCATTTGTTTCGCATGGTTTTGAAGCTAAACCTTCTACATCGCATTGATTTTAAGCTAAATCATGTGTTTCGCATGGATTTGAAGCTAACTCGTTTGATTCGCATGCAGTTGTAGCTAAATAGTGTATATCACGAGTATTTGTAGCTAAATCATTTGTTTCGCATGGATTTGAAGCTAAGCCTGCTACTTCGCATAGATTTGAAGCTAAATCATTTGTTTCGCATAGAACTGAAGCTACCTCGTTTGTTCCTCCTGCTTTTGAAGCTATATCACTTATATCGCAAGTATTTGAAGCTAAATCATATGTGTCGCATGGATTTGAAGCTGAACCTTCTTCATCGAATTGATTTGAAGCTAAATCTTGTGTATCGCATGGATTTGAAGCTAAACCTTCTACATCGCATTGATTTGAAGCTAAATCATGTGTTTCGCGTGGATTTGAAGGTAACTCGTTTGTTTCGCATGCAGTTGAAGCTATATCACCTTTATCCCAAGTGTTAGAAGCTCAATCATTTGTTTCGCATGGATTTGAAGCTAAACCTTCTACATCGCATTGATTTGAAGCTAACTCATGTGTTTCGCGTGGATTTGAAGCTAACTCGTTCTTTGCGCATACAGTTAAATCTAAATAACGTATATCACAAGTATTTGAAACTAAACCATTTGTTTCGCATGGATTTGAAGCTAAGCCTTCTCCTTCGCATTAATTGGAAGCTAAATCACGTGTTTTGCATGGATTTGAAGCTGAACCTTCTACATCGCATTGATTTGCAAATGAATCATGTGTTTCGCATGGCTTTGAAGCTAACTCGTTCGTTTCGCCTGTATTTGAATCTATACCACTTATATCGCAAGTATTTGAAGCTAAATCATGTGTTTCGCTTGAATTTGAAGCTAAACCTTCTACATCGCATTCATTTGAACCAATTCATGTGTTTCGCCTGGATCTGTAGGTAACTCGATTGTTTCGCATGCAGTTGAAGCTATATCACATTTATCCCAAGTGTTTGAAGCTCAATCATTTGTTTCGTATGGATTTGAAGCTAAACCTTCTACATCGCATTGAGTTGAAGCTAAATCATGTGTTTCGCATGGATTTGAAGCTAACTCGTTCGTTTGGCCTGCAGTTGAATCTACGTCACTTATATCGCAAGTATTTGAAGCTAAATCATGTGTATCGCGTGGATTTTGAAGCTAACTCGTTTGATTAGTCTGCATTTGAAGCTATAAAATTATACGCCAAGTGTTTGAAGCTAAATCATTTGTCTCGCATGGATTTGGAGATAAACCTTCTACATCGCATTGATTTGCAGCTAAATCATGTGTTTCGCTTGGATTTGAAGCTAACTCGTTCGTTGCGCATACAGTTAAATCTAAATAACGTATATCAAAAGTATTTGAAGCTAAACCATTTGTTTCGCATGCATTTGAAGCTAAGCCTTCTACTTCGCATTAATTGGAAGCTAAATCACGAGTTTTGCATGGATTTGAATCTGAACCTTCTACATCGCATTGATTTGCAAATGACTCATGTGTTTCGCATGGATTTGAAGCTAACTCGTTCGTTTCGCCTGTATTTGAATCTATATCACTTATATCGCAACTATTTGAAGCTAAATCATGTGTTTCGCTTGGATTTGAAGATAAACCTTCTACATCGCATTCATTTGAACCAATTCATGTGTTTTGCGTGGATTTGACGGTAACTCGTTTGTTTCGCATACAGTTGGAGCTATGCCACCTATATCCCAAGTGTTTGAAGCTAAGTCATTTGTTTCGCATGGATTTGAAGCTAAACCTTCTACATCGCATTGATTTGTAGCTAACTCATGTGTTTTGCGTGGATTTGAAGGTAACTCGTTTGTTTCGCATGCAGTTGAAGCTATAACACCTATATCCCAAGTGTGTGAAGCACAATCATTTGTTTCGCATGGAATTGAAGCTAAACCGTCTACATCGCATTGATTTTAAGCTAAATCATGTGTTTCGCACCGATCTGAAGCTAACTCGTTTGTTTCGCATGCAGTTGTAGCTAAATAATGTATATCACAAGTATTTGTAGCTAAACCATTTGTTTCGCATGGATTTGAAGCTAAGACTTCTACATCGCATTGATTTGAATCTAAATCATGTGTTTTGCATGGATTTGAAGCTAACTCGTTTGTTTCACATGCAGTTGTAGCTAAATAAAGTATATCACAAGTATTTGTAGCTAAACCATTTGTTTCGCATGGATTTGAAGCTAAACCTTCTACATCGCATTGATTTGAAGCTAAATCATGTGTATCCCATGTATTTGAAGCTAACTCGTTTGTTTCGCATGCAGTTGTAGCTAAATAATGTATATCACAAGTATTTGTAGCTAAACCATTTGTTTCGCATGGATTTGAAGCTAAGCCCTCTACTTCGCATTGATTCGAAGCTAAATCATTTGTTTCGCATGGAATTGAAGCTACCTCGTTTGTTCCTCCAGATTTTGAAGCTATATCACTTATATCGCAAGTATTTGAAGCTAAATCATGTGCGTCGCATGGATTTGAAGCTGAACTTTCTACATCGCATTGATTGGAAGCTAAATCTTGTGTATCGCATGGATTTGAAGCTAAACCTTCTAGATCGCATTGATTTGTAGCTAAATCCCGTGTTTCGCATGGATTACAAGCTAAGCCTTCTACTTCGCATTAATAGGAAGCAAAAGCACGTGATTCGCTTGGATTTGAAGCTAAACCTTCTACATCGCATTCATTTGAAGCTGAAACATGTGTTTCGCGTGGATTTGAAGGTAACTCGTTTGTTTCGCATGCAGTTGTAGCTAAATAATGTATATCACAAGTATTTGTAGCTAAATAATTTGTTTCGCATGGATTTGAAGCTAAGCCTTCTACTTCGCATTGATTTGAAGATAAATCATTTGTTTCGCATAGAACTGAAGCTACCTCGTTTGTTCCTCCTGCTTTTGAAGCTATATCACTTATATCGCAAGTATTTGAAGCTAAATCATATGTGTCGCATGGATTTGAAGCTAACTCATGTATTTCGCGTGGATTTGAAGGTAACTCGTTTGTTTCGCATGCAGTTGGAGCTATACCACCTATATCCCAAGTGTTTGAAGCTCAATCATTTGTTTCGGATGGATTTGAAACTAAACCTTCTACATCGCATTGATTTGCAGCTAAATCATGTGTTTCGCATGGATTTGAAGCTAACTCGTTTGTTTCGCATGCAGTTGTAGCTAAATAATGTATATCACAAGTATTTGTAGCTAAACCATTCGTTTCGCATGGATTTGAAGCTAAGCCCTCTACTTCGCATTGATTTGAAGCTAAATCATTTGTTTCGCATGGAATTGAAGCTACCTCGTTTGTTCCTCCAGATTTTGAAGCTATATCACATATATCGCAAGTATTTGAAGCTAAATCATGTGCGTCGCATGGATTTGAAGCTGAACTTTCTACATCGCATTGATTGGAAGCTAAATCTTGTGTATCGCATGGATTTGAAGCTAAACCCTCTACATCGCATTGATTTGCAACTAAATCATGTGTTTCGCATGGATCTGAAGCTAACTCGTTTGTTTCGCCTGCATTTGAAGCTATATCACTTATATTCGCAAGCATTTGATGCTAAATCATTCGTTTCGCATGGATTTGAAGCAAAACCTTCTACATCGCATGGATTTGAAGCTAAACCTTCTAGATCGCATTGATTTGTAGCTAAATCACGTGTATCCCATGTATTTGAAGCTAACTCGTTTGTTTCGCATGCAGTTGTAGCTAAATAATGTATATCACAAGTATTTGTAGCTAAACCATTCGTTTCGCATGGATTTGAAGCTAAGCCCTCTACTTCGCATTGATTTGAAGCTAAATCATTTGTTTCGCATGGAATTGAAGCTACCTCGTTTGTTCCTCCAGATTTTGAAGCTATATCACTTATATCGCAAGTATTTGAAGCTAAATCATGTGCGTCGCATGGATTTGAAGCTGAACTTTCTACATCGCATTGATTGGAAGCTAAATCTTGTGTATCGCATGGATTTGAAGCTAAACCCTCTACATCGCATTGATTTGCAACTAAATCATGTGTTTCGCATGGATCTGAAGCTAACTCGTTTGTTTCGCCTGCATTTGAAGCTATATCACTTATATTCGCAAGCATTTGATGCTAAATCATTCGTTTCGCATGGATTTGAAGCTAAACCTTCTACATCGCATGGATTTGAAGCTAAACCTTCTAGATCGCATTGATTTGTAGCTAAATCACGTGTTTCGCATGGATTACAAGCTAAGCCTTCTACTTCGCATTAATAGGAAGCTAAAGCACGTGATTCGCTTGGATTTGAAGCTAAACCTTCTACATCGCATTCATTTGAAGCTGAAACATGTGTTTCGCGTAGATTTGAAGGTAACTCGTTTGTTTCGCATGCAGTTGTAGCTAAATAATGTATATCACAAGTATTTGTAGCTAAATAATTTGTTTCGCATGGATTTGAAGCTAAGCCTTCTACTTCGCATTGATTTGAAGATAAATCATTTGTTTCGCATAGAACTGATGCTACCTCGTTTGTTCCTCCTGCTTTTGAAGCTATATCACTTATATCGCAAGTATTTGAAGCTAAATCATATGTGTCGCATGGATTTGAAGCTAACTCATGTATTTCGCGTGGATTTGAAGGTAACTCGTTTGTTTCGCATGCAGTTGGAGCTATACCACCTATATCCCAAGTGTTTGAAGCTCAATCATTTGTTTCGCATGGATTTGAAGCTAAACCTTCTACATCGCATTGATTTGCAGCTAAATCATGTGTTTCGCATGGATTTGAAACTAACTCGTTTGTTTCGCATGCAGTTGTAGCTAAATAATGTATATCACAAGTATTTGTAGCTAAATCATTTGTTTCGCATGGATTTGAAGCTAAGCCTTTTACTTCGCATTGATTTGAAGCTTAATCATTTGTTTCGCATAGAACTGAAGCTACATCGTTTGTTCCGCCTGCTTTTGAAGCTATATCACTTATATCGTAAGTATTTGAAGCTAAATCATATGTGTCGCATGGATTTGAAGCTAAACCTTCTACATCGCATTGATTTGAAGCTAACTCATGTGTTTCGCGTGGATTTGAAGGTAACTCGTTTGTTTCTCATGCAGTTGGAGCTATACCACCTATAGCCCAAGTGTTTGAAGCTCAATCATTTGTTTCGCATGGTTTTGAAGCTAAACCTTCTACATCGCATTGATTTTAAGCTAAATCATGTGTTTCGCATGGATTTGAAGCTAACTCGTTTGTTTCGCATGCAGTTGTAGCTAAATAATGTATATCACAAGTATTTGTAGCTAAATCATTTGTTCCGCATGGATTTGAAGCTAAGACTTCTACTCCGCATTGATTTGAAGCTAAATCATTTGTTTCGCATAGATTTGAAGCTAAACCTTCTAGATCGCATTGATTTGTAGCTAAATCACGTGTTTCGCATGGATTACAAGCTAAGCCTTCTACTTCGCATTAATAGGAAGCTAAAGCACGTGATTCGCTTGGATTTGAAGCTAAACCTTCTACATCGCATTCATTTGAAGCTAAATCATTTGTTTCGCATAGATTTGAAGCTAAACCTTCTAGATCGCATTGATTTGTAGCTAAATCACGTGTTTCGCATGGATTACAAGCTAAGCCTTCTACTTCGCATTAATAGGAAGCTAAAGCACGTGATTCGCTTGGATTTGAAGCTAAACCTTCTACATCGCATTCATTTGAAGCTGAAACATTTGTTTCGCGTAGATTTGAAGGTAACTCGTTTGTTTCGCATGCAGTTGTAGCTAAATAATGTATATCACAAGTATTTGTAGCTAAATCATTTGTTTCGCATGGATTTGAAGCTAAGCCTTTTACTTCGCATTGATTTGAAGCTTAATCATTTGTTTCGCATAGAACTGAAGCTACATCGTTTGTTCCGCCTGCTTTTGAAGCTATATCACTTATATCGTAAGTATTTGAAGCTAAATCATATGTGTCGCATGGATTTGAAGCTAAACCTTCTACATCGCATTGATTTGAAGCTAACTCATGTGTTTCGCGTGGATTTGAAGGTAACTCGTTTGTTTCGCATGCAGTTGGAGCTATACCACCTATAGCCCAAGTGTTTGAAGCTCAATCA
This sequence comes from Megalopta genalis, assembly GCF_051020955.1. Classification (NCBI taxonomy): domain Eukaryota; kingdom Metazoa; phylum Arthropoda; class Insecta; order Hymenoptera; family Halictidae; genus Megalopta; species Megalopta genalis. Next base: position 29,529 of record NW_027477066.1, read on the forward strand.
TTTGTTTCGCATGGTTTTGAAGCTAAACCTTCTACATCGCATTGATTTTAAGCTAAATCATGTGTTTCGAATGGATTTGAAGCTAACTCGTTTGTTTCGCATGCAGTTGTAGCTAAATAATGTATATCACAAGTATTTGTAGCTAAATCATTTGTTCCGCATGGATTTGAAGCTAAGACTTCTACTCCGCATTGATTTGAAGCTAAATCATTTGTTTCGCATAGATTTGAAGCTAAACCTTCTACATCGCATTGATTTGAAGCTAAATCATGTGTATCCCATGTATTTGAAGCTAACTCGTTTGTTTCGCATGCAGTTGTAGCTAAATAATGTATATCACAAGTATTTGTAGCTAAACCATTTGTTTCGCATGGATTTGAAGCTGAACCTTCTACATCGCATTGATTTGCAAATGAATCATGTGTTTCGCGTGGATTTGAAGCTAACTCGTTCGTTTCGCCTGAATTTGAATCTATATCACTTATATCGCAACTATTTGAAACTAAATCATGTGTTTCGCTTGGATTTGAAGCTAAACCTTTTACATCGCATTGATTTGACGCAAACTCATGTGTTTTGCGTGGATTTGATGGTAACTCGTTTGTTTCGCATGCAATTGGAGCTATACCACCTATATCCCAAGTGTTTGAAGCTCAATCATTTGTTTCGCATGGATTTGAAGCTAAACCTTCTACATCGCATTCATTTGAAGCTGAAACATGTGTTTCGCGTAGATTTGAAGGTAACTCGTTTGTTTCGCATGCAGTTGTAGCTAAATAATGTATATCACAAGTATTTGTAGCTAAATAATTTGTTTCGCATGGATTTGAAGCTAAGCCTTCTACTTCGCATTGATTTGAAGATAAATCATTTGTTTCGCATAGAACTGAAGCTACCTCGTTTGTTCCTCCTGCTTTTGAAGCTATATCACTTATATCGCAAGTATTTGAAGCTAAATCATATGTGTCGCATGGATTTGAAGCTAACTCATGTATTTCGCGTGGATTTGAAGGTAACTCGTTTGTTTCGCATGCAGTTGGAGCTATACCACCTATATCCCAAGTGTTTGAAGCTCAATCATTTGTTTCGCATGGATTTGAAGCTAAACCTTCTACATCGCATTGATTTGCAGCTAAATCATGTGTTTCGCATGGATTTGAAACTAACTCGTTTGTTTCGCATGCAGTTGTAGCTAAATAATGTATATCACAAGTATTTGTAGCTAAATCATTTGTTTCGCATGGATTTGAAGCTAAGCCTTTTACTTCGCATTGATTTGAAGCTTAATCATTTGTTTCGCATAGAACTGAAGCTACATCGTTTGTTCCGCCTGCTTTTGAAGCTATATCACTTATATCGTAAGTATTTGAAGCTAAATCATATGTGTCGCATGGATTTGAAGCTAAACCTTCTACATCGCATTGATTTGAAGCTAACTCATGTGTTTCGCGTGGATTTGAAGGTAACTCGTTTGTTTCGCATGCAGTTGGAGCTATACCACCTATAGCCCAAGTGTTTGAAGCTCAATCATTTGTTTCGCATGGATTTGAAGCTAAACCTTCTACATCGCATTGATTTTAAGCTAAATCATGTGTTTCGCATGGATTTGAAGCTAACTCGTTTGTTTCGCATGCAGTTGTAGCTAAATAATGTATATCACAAGTATTTGTAGCTAAATCATTTGTTCCGCATGGATTTGAAGCTAAGACTTCTACTCCGCATTGATTTGAAGCTAAATCATTTGTTTCGCATAGATTTGAAGCTAAACCTTCTAGATCGCATTGATTTGTAGCTAAATCACGTGTTTCGCATGGATTACAAGCTAAGCCTTCTACTTCGCATTAATAGGAAGCTAAAGCACGTGATTCGCTTGGATTTGAAGCTAAACCTTCTACATCGCATTCATTTGAAGCTAAATCATTTGTTTCGCATAGATTTGAAGCTAAACCTTCTAGATCGCATTGATTTGTAGCTAAATCACGTGTTTCGCATGGATTACAAGCTAAGCCTTCTACTTCGCATTAATAGGAAGCTAAAGCACGTGATTCGCTTGGATTTGAAGCTAAACCTTCTACATCGCATTCATTTGAAGCTGAAACATTTGTTTCGCGTAGATTTGAAGGTAACTCGTTTGTTTCGCATGCAGTTGTAGCTAAATAATGTATATCACAAGTATTTGTAGCTAAATCATTTGTTTCGCATGGATTTGAAGCTAAGCCTTTTACTTCGCATTGATTTGAAGCTTAATCATTTGTTTCGCATAGAACTGAAGCTACATCGTTTGTTCCGCCTGCTTTTGAAGCTATATCACTTATATCGTAAGTATTTGAAGCTAAATCATATGTGTCGCATGGATTTGAAGCTAAACCTTCTACATCGCATTGATTTGAAGCTAACTCATGTGTTTCGCGTGGATTTGAAGGTAACTCGTTTGTTTCGCATGCAGTTGGAGCTATACCACCTATAGCCCAAGTGTTTGAAGCTCAATCATTTGTTTCGCATGGTTTTGAAGCTAAACCTTCTACATCGCATTGATTTTAAGCTAAATCATGTGTTTCGAATGGATTTGAAGCTAACTCGTTTGTTTCGCATGCAGTTGTAGCTAAATAATGTATATCACAAGTATTTGTAGCTAAATCATTTGTTCCGCATGGATTTGAAGCTAAGACTTCTACTCCGCATTGATTTGAAGCTAAATCATTTGTTTCGCATAGATTTGAAGCTAAACCTTCTACATCGCATTGATTTGAAGCTAAATCATGTGTATCCCATGTATTTGAAGCTAACTCGTTTGTTTCGCATGCAGTTGTAGCTAAATAATGTATATCACAAGTATTTGTAGCTAAACCATTTGTTTCGCATGGATTTGAAGCTGAACCTTCTACATCGCATTGATTTGCAAATGAATCATGTGTTTCGCGTGGATTTGAAGCTAACTCGTTCGTTTCGCCTGAATTTGAATCTATATCACTTATATCGCAACTATTTGAAACTAAATCATGTGTTTCGCTTGGATTTGAAGCTAAACCTTTTACATCGCATTGATTTGACGCAAACTCATGTGTTTTGCGTGGATTTGATGGTAACTCGTTTGTTTCGCATGCAATTGGAGCTATACCACCTATATCCCAAGTGTTTGAAGCTCAATCATTTGTTTCGCATGGATTTGAAGCTAAACCTTCTACATCGCATTCATTTGAAGCTGAAACATGTGTTTCGCGTAGATTTGAAGGTAACTCGTTTGTTTCGCATGCAGTTGTAGCTAAATAATGTATATCACAAGTATTTGTAGCTAAATAATTTGTTTCGCATGGATTTGAAGCTAAGCCTTCTACTTCGCATTGATTTGAAGATAAATCATTTGTTTCGCATAGAACTGAAGCTACCTCGTTTGTTCCTCCTGCTTTTGAAGCTATATCACTTATATCGCAAGTATTTGAAGCTAAATCATATGTGTCGCATGGATTTGAAGCTAACTCATGTATTTCGCGTGGATTTGAAGGTAACTCGTTTGTTTCGCATGCAGTTGGAGCTATACCACCTATATCCCAAGTGTTTGAAGCTCAATCATTTGTTTCGCATGGATTTGAAGCTAAACCTTCTACATCGCATTGATTTGCAGCTAAATCATGTGTTTCGCATGGATTTGAAACTAACTCGTTTGTTTCGCATGCAGTTGTAGCTAAATAATGTATATCACAAGTATTTGTAGCTAAATCATTTGTTTCGCATGGATTTGAAGCTAAGCCTTTTACTTCGCATTGATTTGAAGCTTAATCATTTGTTTCGCATAGAACTGAAGCTACATCGTTTGTTCCGCCTGCTTTTGAAGCTATATCACTTATATCGTAAGTATTTGAAGCTAAATCATATGTGTCGCATGGATTTGAAGCTAAACCTTCTACATCGCATTGATTTGAAGCTAACTCATGTGTTTCGCGTGGATTTGAAGGTAACTCGTTTGTTTCGCATGCAGTTGGAGCTATACCACCTATAGCCCAAGTGTTTGAAGCTCAATCATTTGTTTCGCATGGTTTTGAAGCTAAACCTTCTACATCGCATTGATTTTAAGCTAAATCATGTGTTTCGCATGGATTTGAAGCTAACTCGTTTGTTTCGCATGCAGTTGTAGCTAAATAATGTATATCACAAGTATTTGTAGCTAAATCATTTGTTCCGCATGGATTTGAAGCTAAGACTTCTACTCCGCATTGATTTGAAGCTAAATCATTTGTTTCGCATAGATTTGAAGCTAAACCTTCTACATCGCATTGATTTGAAGCTAAATCATGTGTATCCCATGTATTTGAAGCTAACTCGTTTGTTTCGCATGCAGTTGTAGCTAAATAATGTATATCACAAGTATTTGTAGCTAAACCATTTGTTTCGCATGGATTTGAAGCTGAACCTTCTACATCGCATTGATTTGCAAATGAATCATGTGTTTCGCGTGGATTTGAAGCTAACTCGTTCGATTCGCCTGAATTTGAATCTATATCACTTATATCGCAACTATTTGAAACTAAATCATGTGTTTCGCTTGGATTTGAAGCTAAACCTTTTACATCGCATTGATTTGACGCTAACTCACGTGTTTTGCGTGGATTTGATGGTAACTCGTTTGTTTCGCATGCAGTTGGAGCTATACCACCTATATCCCAAGTGTTTGAAGCTCAATCATTTGTTTCGCATGGATTTGAAGCTAAACCTTCTACATCGCATTGATTTTAAGCTAAATCATGTGTTTCGCATGGATTTGAAGCTAACTCGTTTGTTTCGCATGCAGTTGTAGCTAAATAGTGTATATCACGAGTATTTGTAGCTAAATCATTTGTTTCGCATGGATTTGAAGCTAAGCCTGCTACTTCGCATTGATTTGAAGCTAAATCATTTGTTTCGCATAGAACTGAAGCTACCTCGTTTGTTCCTCCTGCTTTTGAAGCTATATCACTTATATCGCAAGTATTTGAAGCTAAATCATGTGTTTCGCATGCATTTGAAGCTAAGCCTTCTACTTCGCATTAATTGGAAGCTAAATCACGAGTTTTGCATGGATTTGAATCTGAACCTTCTACATCGCATTGATTTGCAAATGAATCATGTGTTTCGCATGGATTTGAAGCTAACTCGTTCGTTTCGCCTGTATTTGAATCTATATCACTTATATCGCAACTATTTGTAGCAAAATCATGTGTTTCGCTTGGATTTGAAGCTAAACCTTCTACATCGCATTCATTTGAACCAATTCATGTGTTTCGCGTGGATTTGAAGGTAACTCGTTTGTTTCGCATGCAGTTGAAGTTATATCACCTTTATCCCAAGTGTTTGAAGCTCAATCATTTGTTTCACATGGATTTGAAGCTAAACCTTCTACATCGCATTGATTTGAAGCTAACTCATTTGTTTTGCATAGAACTGAAGCTAAACCTTCTACATCGCATTGATTTGCAGCTAAATCATGTGTTTCGCATGGATTTGAAGCTAACTCGTTCGTTGCGCATACAGTTAAATCTCAATAACGTATATCACAAGTAATTGAAGCTAAACCATTTGTTTCGCATGGATTTGAAGCTAAGCCTTCTACTTCGCATTAATTGGAAGCTAAATCACGTGTTTCTCTTGGATTTGCAGCTAAACCTTCTACATCGCATTCATTTGAACCAATTCATGTGTTTCGCGTGGATTTGAAGGTAACTCGTTTGTTTCGCATGCAGTTGGAGCTATACCACCTATATCCCAAGTGTTTGAAGCTCAATCATTTGTTTCGCATGGATTTGAAGCTAAACCTTCTACATCGCGTTGATTTTAAGCTAAATCATGTGTTTCGCATGGATTTGAAGCTAACTCGTTTGTTTCGCATGCAGTTGTAGCTAAAAAGTGTATATCACGAGTATTTGTAGCTAAATCATTTGTTTCGCATGGATTTGAAGCTAAGCCTGCTACTTCGCATTGATTTGAAGCTAAATCATTTGTTTCGCATAGAACTGAAGCTACCTCGTTTGTTCCTCCTGCTTTTGAAGCTATATGACTTATATCGCAAGTATTTGAAGCTAAATCATATGTGTCGCATGGATTTGAAGCTGAACCTACTACATCGAATTGATTTGAAGCTAAATCTTGTGTATCGCATGGATTTGAAGCTAAACCTTCTACACCGCATTGATTTGCAGCTAAATCATGTGTTTCGCATGGATTTGAAGCTAACTCGTTCGTTTGGCCTGCAGTTGAAGCTATATCACTTATATCGCAAGTATTTGAAGCTAAATCATATGTGTCGCATGGGTTTGAAGCAGAACCTACTACATCGCATGATTTAAAGCAAAATCTTTTGTATCGCATGGATTTGGAGCTAAACCTTCTACATCGCATTGATTTGCAGCTAAATCATGTGTTTCGCTTGGATTTGAAGCTAACTCGTTCGTTGCGCATACAGTTAAATCTAAATAACGTATATCAAAAGTATTTGAAGCTAAACCATTTGTTTCGCATGCATTTGAAGCTAAGCCTTCTACTTCGCATTAATTGGAAGCTAAATCACGTGTTTTGCATGGATTTGAATCTGAACCTTCTACATCGCATTGATTTGCAAATGAATCATGTGTTTCGCATGGATTTGAAGCTAACTCGTTTGTTTCGCATGCAGTTGTAGCTAAATAATGTATATCACAAGTATTTGTAGCTAAACCATTTGTTTGCATGGATTTGAAGCTAAGCCTTCTACTTCGCATTCATTTGAAGCTAAATCATTTGTTTCGCATAGAACTGAAGCTACCTCGTTTGTTCCTCCTGCTTTTGAAGCTGTATCACTTATATCGCAAGTATTTGAAGCTAAATCATATGTGTCTTATGGATTTGAAGCTGATCCTTCTACATCGAATTGATTTGAAGCTAAATCTTGTGTATCGCATGGATTTGAAGCTAAACCTTCTACATCGCATTGATTTGCAGCTAAATCATGTGTTTCGCATGGATTTGAAGCTAACTCGTTCGTTGCGCCTGCAGTTGAATCTACATCACTTATATCGCAAGTATTTGAAGCTAAATCATCTGTATCGCGTGGATTTTGAAGCTAACTCGTTTGATTAGTCTGCATTTGAAGCTATATCACTTATACCCCAAGTGTTTGAAGCTAAATCATTTGTTTCGCATGGATTTGGAGCTAAACCTTCTACATCGCATTGATTTGCAGCTAAATCATGTGTTTCGCGTGGATTTGAAGGTAACTCGTTTGTTTCGCATGCAGTTGAAGCTATAACACCTATATCCCAAGTGTGTGAAGCTCAATCATTTGTTTCGCATGGATTTGAAGATAAACCGTCTACATCGCATTGATTTTAAGCTAAATCATGTGTTTCGCATGGATTTGAAGCTAACTCGTTTGTTTCGCATGCAGTTGTAGCTAAATAGTGTATATCACGAGTATTTGTAGCTAAATCATTTGTTTCGCATGGATTTGAAGCTAAGCCTGCTACTTCGCATAGATTTGAAGCTAAATCATTTGTTTCGCATAGAACTGAAGCTAGCTCGTTTGTTCCGCCTGCTTTTGAACCTATATCACTTATATCACAAGTATTTGAAGCTAAATCATATGTGTCGCATGGATTTGAAGCTGAACCTTCTTCATCGAATTGATTTGAAGCTAAATCTTGTGTATCGCATGGATTTGAAGCTAAACCTTCTACATCGCATTGATTTGAAGCTAAATCATGTGTTTCGCATGGATTTGAAGCTAACTCGTTTGTTTGGCCTGCAGTTGAATCTACAACACTTATATCGCAAGTATTTGAAGCTAAATCATGTGTATCGCGTGGATTTTGAAGCTAACTCGTTTGATTAGTCTGCATTTGAAGCTATATCACTTATACGCCAAGTGTTTGAAGCTAAATCATTTGTTTCGCATGGATTTGGAGCTAAACCTTCTACATCGCATTGATTTGCAGCTAAATCATGTGTTTCGCTTGGATTTGAAGCTAACTCGTTCGTTGGGCATACAGTTAAATCTAAATAACGTATATCACAAGTATTTGAAGCTAAACCATTTGTTTCGCATGGATTTGAAGCTAAGCCTTCTCCATCGCATTGATTTGAAGCTAAATCATTTGTTTCGCATGGATTTGAATCTAAACCCTCTACATCGCATTGATTTGCAAATAAATCATGTGTTTCGCATGGATCTGAAGCTAACTCGTTTGTTTCGCATGCAGTTGTAGCTAAATAATGTATATCACAAGTATTTGTAGCTAACTCATTTGTTTCGCATGGATTTGAAGCTAAGACTTCTACTCCGCATTGATTTGAAGCTAAATCATTTGTTTCGCATGGATTTGAAGCTAAACCTTCTACATCGCATTGATTTGAAGCTAAATCATCTGTATCCCATGTATTTGAAGCTAACTCGTTTGTTTCGGATGCAGTTGTAGCTAAATAATGTATATCACAAGTATTTGTAGCTAAAGCATTTGTTTCGCATGGATTTGAAGCTAAGCCCTCTACTACGCATTGATATGAAGCTAAATCATTTGTTTTGCATGGAATTGAAGCTACCTCGTCTGTTCCTCCAGATTTTGAAGCTATATCACTTATATCGCAAGTATTTGAAGCTAAATCATGTGCTTCGCATGGATTTGAAGCTGAACTTTCTACATCGCATTGATTTGAAGCTAAATCTTGTGTATCGCATGGATTTGAAGCTAACTCGTTTGTTTCGCATGCAGTTGTAGCTAAATAGTGTATATCACGAGTATTTGTAGCTAAATCATTTGTTTCGCATGGATTTGAAGCTAAGCCTGCTACTTCGCATTGATTTGAAGCTAAATCATTTGTTTCGCATAGAACTGAAGCTACCTCGTTTGTTCCTCCTGCTTTTGAAGCTATATCACTTATATCGCAAGTATTTGAAGCTAAATCATGTGTTTCGCATGGATTTGAAGCTAACTCGTTCGTTGCGCATACAGTTAAATCTCAATAACGTATATCACAAGTAATTGAAGCTAAACCATTTGTTTCGCATGGATTTGAAGCTAAGCCTTCTACTTCGCATTAATTGGAAGCTAAATCACGTGTTTCTCTTGGATTTGCAGCTAAACCTTCTACATCGCATTCATTTGAACCAATTCATGTGTTTCGCGTGGATTTGAAGGTAACTCGTTTGTTTCGCATGCAGTTGGAGCTATACCACCTATATCCCAAGTGTTTGAAGCTCAATCATTTGTTTCGCATGGATTTGAAGCTAAACCTTCTACATCGCGTTGATTTTAAGCTAAATCATGTGTTTCGCATGGATTTGAAGCTAACTCGTTTGTTTCGCATGCAGTTGTAGCTAAATAGTGTATATCACGAGTATTTGTAGCTAAATCATTTGTTTCGCATGGATTTGAAGCTAAGCCTGCTACTTCGCATTGATTTGAAGCTAAATCATTTGTTTCGCATAGAACTGAAGCTACCTCGTTTGTTCCTCCTGCTTTTGAAGCTATATGACTTATATCGCAAGTATTTGAAGCTAAATCATATGTGTCGCATGGATTTGAAGCTGAACCTACTACATCGAATTGATTTGAAGCTAAATCTTGTGTATCGCATGGATTTGAAGCTAAACCTTCTACACCGCATTGATTTGCAGCTAAATCATGTGTTTCGCATGGATTTGAAGCTAACTCGTTCGTTTGGCCTGCAGTTGAATCTACATCACTTATATCGCAAGTATTTGAAGCTAAATCATGTCTATCGCGTGGATTTTGAAGCTAACTCGTTTGATTAGTCTGCATTTGAAGCTATATCACTTATACGCCAAGTGTTTGAAGATAAATCATTTGTTTCGCATGGATTTGGAGCTAAACCTTCTACATCGCATTGATTTGCAGCTAAATCATGTGTTTCGCTTGGATTTGAAGCTAACTCGTTCGTTGCGCATACAGTTAAATCTAAATAACGTATATCACAAGTATTTGAAGCTAAACCATTTGTTTCGCATGGATTTGAAGCTAAGCCTTCTCCTTCGCATTAATTGCAAGCTAAATCACGTGTTTTGCATGGATTTGAAGCTGAACCTTCTACATCGCATTGATTTGCAAATGAATCATGTGTTTCGCATGGCTTTGAAGCTAACTCGTTCGTTTCGCCTGTATTTGAATCTATATCACTTATATCGCAAGTATTTGAAGCTAAATCATGTTTTTCGCTTGGATTTGAAGCTAAACCTTCTACATCGCATTTATTTGAAGCTAAATCATGTGTATCCCATGTATTTGAAGCTAACTCGTTTGTTTCGCATGCAGTTGTAGCTAAATAATGTATATCACAAGTATTTGTAGCTAAACCATTTGTTTCGCATGGATTTGAAGCTAAGCCCTCTACTTCGCATTGATTTGAAGCTAAATCATTTGTTTCGCATGGAATTGAAGCTACCTCGTTTGTTCCTCCAGATTTTGAAGCTATATCACTTATATCGCAAGTATTTGAAGCTAAATCATGTGCGTCGCATGGATTTGAAGCTGAACTTTCTACATCGCATTAATTTGAAGCTAAATCTTGTGTATCGCATGGATTTGAAGCTAAACCCTCTACATCGCATTGATTTGCAACTAAATCACGTGTTTCGCATGGATCTGAATCTAACTCGTTTGTTTCGCCTGCATTTGATGCTATATCACTTATATTCGCAAGCATTTGATGCTAAATCATTCGTTTCGCATGGATTTGAAGCTAAGCCTTTTACTTCGCATTGATTTGAAGTTAAATCATGTGTTTCCCTTGGATTTGAAGCTGAATCGTTTTTTTCGCATGCAGTTGAATCTATATCATTTATATCGCAAGTATCTGAAGTTAAATCATTTGTTTGTAATGGATTTGAAGCTAAACCTTATACATCCCATGGATTTGAAGCTAAATCATGTGTTTCGCTTGGATTTGAAGCTAACTCGTTCGTTGCGCATACAGTTAAATCTAAATAACGTATATCACAAGTATTTGAAGCTAAACCATTTGTTTCGCATGGATTTGAAGCTAAGCCTTCTCCTTCGCATTAATTGCAAGCTAAATCACGTGTTTTGCATGGATTTGAAGCTGAACCTTCTACATCGCATTGATTTGCAAATGAATCATGTGTTTCGCATGGCTTTGAAGCTAACTCGTTCGTTTCGCCTGTATTTGAATCTATATCACTTATATCGCAAGTATTTGAAGCTAAATCATGTTTTTCGCTTGGATTTGAAGCTAAACCTTCTACATCGCATTTATTTGAAGCTAAATCATGTGTATCCCATGTATTTGAAGCTAACTCGTTTGTTTCGCATGCAGTTGTAGCTAAATAATGTATATCACAAGTATTTGTAGCTAAACCATTTGTTTCGCATGGATTTGAAGCTAAGCCCTCTACTTCGCATTGATTTGAAGCTAAATCATTTGTTTCGCATGGAATTGAAGCTACCTCGTTTGTTCCTCCAGATTTTGAAGCTATATCACTTATATCGCAAGTATTTGAAGCTAAATCATGTTCGTCGCATGGATTTGAAGCTGAACTTTCTACATCGCATTAATTTGAAGCTAAATCTTGTGTATCGCATGGATTTGAAGCTAAACCCTCTACATCGCATTGATTTGCAACTAAATCACGTGTTTCGCATGGATCTGAATCTAACTCGTTTGTTTCGCCTGCATTTGATGCTATATCACTTATATTCGCAAGCATTTGATGCTAAATCATTCGTTTCGCATGGATTTGAAGCTAAGCCTTTTACTTCGCATTGATTTGAAGTTAAATCATGTGTTTCCCTTGGATTTGAAGCTGAATCGTTTTTTTCGCATGCAGTTGAATCTATATCATTTATATCGCAAGTATCTGAAGTTAAATCATTTGTTTGTAATGGATTTGAAGCTAAACCTTATACATCCCATGGATTTGAAGCTAAATCATGTGTTTGGCATGGATTTCAAGCTAAACCTTATACATCGCATTGATTTGCATCTGAATCATGTGTTTCGCATGGATTTGAAGCTAACTCGATTGTGTCGCATGCAGTTTATGCTAAATCATGTATATCACAAGTATTTGAATCTAAACCATTTGATTCGCATGGGATTTGATGCTAAGCCTTCTACTTCACACTGATTTGATGCTGAATCATGTCTTTCGCATGGATTTGAAGCTAACTCGTTTGTTTCGCATGCAGTTGTAGCTAAATAATATATATCACAAGTATTTGTAGCTAAACCATTTGTTTGCATGGATTTGAAGCTAAGCCTTCTACTTCGCATTCATTTGAAGCTAAATCATTTGTTTCGCATAGAACTGAAGCTACCTCGTTTGTTCCTCCTGCTTTTGAAGCTGTATCACATATATCGCAAGTATTTGAAGCTAAATCATATGTGTCGCATGGATTTGAAGCTGATCCTTCTACATCGAATTGATTTGAAGCTAAATCTTGTGTATCGCATGGATTTGAAGCTAAACCTTCTACATCGCATTGATTTGCAGCTAAATCATGTGTTTCGCATGGATTTGAAGCTAACTCGTTCGTTGCGCCTGCAGTTGAATCTACATCACTTATATCGCAAGTATTTGAAGCTAAATCATCTGTATCGCGTGGATTTTGAAGCTAACTCGTTTGATTAGTCTGCATTTGAAGCTATATCACTTATACCCCAAGTGTTTGAAGCTAAATCATTTGTTTCGCATGGATTTGGAGCTAAACCTTCTACATCGCATTGATTTGCAGCTAAATCATGTGTTTCGCGTGGATTTGAAGGTAACTCGTTTGTTTCGCATGCAGTTGAAGCTATAACACCTATATCCCAAGTGTGTGAAGCTCAATCATTTGTTTCGCATGGATTTGAAGATAAACCGTCTACATCGCATTGATTTTAAGCTAAATCATGTGTTTCGCATGGATTTGAAGCTAACTCGTTTGTTTCGCATGCAGTTGTAGCTAAATAGTGTATATCACGAGTATTTGTAGCTAAATCATTTGTTTCGCATGGATTTGAAGCTAAGCCTGCTACTTCGCATAGATTTGAAGCTAAATCATTTGTTTCGCATAGAACTGAAGCTACCTCGTTTGTTCCTCCTGCTTTTGAACCTATATCACTTATATCACAAGTATTTGAAGCTAAATCATATGTGTCGCATGGATTTGAAGCTGAACCTTCTTCATCGAATTGATTTGAAGCTAAATCTTGTGTATCGCATGGATTTGAAGCTAAACCTTCTACATCGCATTGATTTGAAGCTAAATCATGTGTATCGCATGGATTTGAAGCTAACTCGTTTGTTTGGCCTGCAGTTGAATCTACAACACTTATATCGCAAGTATTCGAAGCTAAATCATGTTTATCGCGTGGATTTTGAAGCTAACTCGTTTGATTAGTCTGCATTTGAAGCTATATCACTTATACGCCAAGTGTTTGAAGCTAAATCATTTGTTTCGCATGGATTTGGAGCTAAACCTTCTACATCGCATTGATTTGCAGCTAAATCATGTGTTTCGCTTGGATTTGAAGCTAACTCGTTCGTTGGGCATACAGTTAAATCTAAATAACGTATATCACAAGTATTTGAAGCTAAACCATTTGTTTCGCATGGATTTGAAGCTAAGCCTTCTCCATCGCATTAATTGGAAGCTAAATCACGTGTTTTGCATGGATTTGAAGCTGAACCTTCTACATCGCATTGATTTGCAAATGAATCATGTGTTTCGCATGGCTTTGAAGCTAACTCGTTTGTTTCGCATGCAGTTGTAGCTAAATAATGTATATCACAAGTATTTGTAGCTAAACCATTTGTTTCACATGGATTTGAAGCTAAGACTTCTAATCCGCATTGATTTGAAGCTAAATCATTTGTTTCGCATGGATTTGAATCTAAACCCTCTACATCGCATTGATTTGCAAATAAATCATGTGTTTCGCATGGATCTGAAGCTAACTCGTTTGTTTCGCATGCAGTTGTAGCTAAATAATGTATATCACAAGTATTTGTAGCTAACTCATTTGTTTCGCATGGATTTGAAGCTAAGACTTCTACTCCGCATTGATTTGAAGCTAAATCATTTGTTTCGCATAGAACTGAAGCTACCTCGTTTGTTCCTCCTGCTTTTGAAGCTATATCACTTATATCGCAAGTATTTGAAGCTAAATCATATGTGTCGCATGGATTTGAAGCTGAACCTTCTACATCGAATTGATTTGAAGCTAACTCATGTGTTTCGCGTGGATTTGAAGGTAACTCGTTTTTTTCGCATGCAGTTGGAGCTATACCACCTATATCCCAAGTGTTTGAAGCTCAATCATTTGTTTCGCATGGATTTGAAGCTAAACCTTCTACATCGCATTGATTTTAAGCTAAATCATGTGTTTCGCATGGATTTGAAGCTAACTCGTTTGTTTCGCATGCAGTTGTAGCTAAATAGTGTATATCACGAGTATTTGTAGCTAAATCATTTGTTTCGCATGGATTTGAAGCTAAGCCTGCTACTTCGCATTAATTTGAAGCTAAATCATTTGTTTCGCATAGAACTGAAGCTACCTCGTTTGTTCCTCCTGCTTTTGAAGCTATATCACTTATATCGCAAGTATTTGAAGCTAAATCATATGTGTCGCATGGATTTGAAGCTGAACCTTCTACATCGAATTGATTTGAAGCTAAATCTTGTGTATCGCATGGATTTGAAGCTAAACCTTCTACACCGCATTGATTTGCAGCTAAATCATGTGTTTCGCATGAATTTGAAGCCAACTCGTTCGTTTGGCCTGCAGTTGAATCTACATCACTTACATCGCAAGTATTTGAAGCTAAATCATGTGTATCGCGTGGATTTTGAAGCTAACTCGTTTGATTAGTATGCATTTGTAGCTATATCACTTATACGCCAAGTGTTTGAAGCTAAATCATTTGCTTCGCATGGATTTGGAGCTAAATCTTCTACATCGCATTGATTTTCAGCTAAATCATGTGTTTCGCTTGGATTTGAAGCTAACTCGTTCGTTGCGCATACAGTTAAATCTAAATAACGTATATCACAAGTATTTGAAGCTAAACCATTTGTTTCGCATGGATTTGAAGCTAAGCCTTCTCCTTCGCATTAATTGGAAGCTAAATCACGTGTTTTGCATGGATTTGAAGCTGAACCTTCTGCATCGCATTGATTTGCAAATGAATCATGTGTTTCGCATGGCTTTGAATCTAACTCGTTCGTTTCGCCTGTATTTGAATCTATATCACTTATATCGCAAGTATTTGAAGCTAAATCATGTGTCTCGCTTGGATTTGAAGCTAAACCTTCTACATCGCATTTATTTGAACCAATTCATGTGTTTCGCGTGGATCTGAAGGTAACTCGATTGTTTCGCATGCAGTTGAAGCTATATCACATCTATCCCAAGTGTTTGAGGCTCAATCATTTGTTTCGTATGGATTTGAAGCTAAACCTTCTACATCGTATTGAGTTGAAGCTAACTCATGTGTTCCGCGTGGATTTGAAGGTAACTCGTTCGTTTCGCATGCAGTTGAAGCTATAACACCTATATCCCAAGTGTGTGAAGCTCAATCATTTGTTTCTCATGGATTTGAAGCTAAACCGTCTACATCGCATTGATTTTAAGCTAAATCATGTGTTTCGCATGGATTTGAAGCTAACTCGTTTGTTTCGCATGCAGTTGTAGCTAAATAATGTATATCACAAGTATTTGTAGCTAAATCATTTGTCTCGGATGGATTTGAAGCTAAGCCTTCTACTTCGCATTCATTTGAAGCTAAATCATTTGTTTCGTATAGAACTGAAGCTACCTCGTTTGTTCCTCCTGCTTTTGAAGCTATATCACTTATATCGCAAGTATTTGAAGCTAAATCATATGTGTCGCATGGATTTGAAGCTGAACCTTCTACATCGAATTGATTTGAAGCTAAATCTTGTGTATCGCATGGATTTGAAGCTAAACCTTCTACATCGCATCGATTTGCAGCTAAATCATGTGTTTCGCATGGATTTGAAGCTAACTCGTGCGTTGCGCCTGCAGTTGAATCTACATCACTTATATCGCAAGTATTTGAAGCTAAATCATGTGTATCGCTTGGATTTTGAAGCTAACTCGTTTGATTAGTCTGCATTTGAAGCTATATCACTTATACCCCAAGTGTTTGAAGCTAAATCATTTGTTTCGCATGGATTTGGAGCTAAACCTTCTACATCGCATTGATTTGCAGCTAAATCATGTGTTTCGCGTGGATTTGAAGGTAACTCGTTTGTTTCGCATACAGTTAAATCTCAATAACGTATATCACAAGTATTTGAAGCTAAACCATTTGTTTCGCATGGATTTGAAGCTAAGCCTTCTACTTCGCATTGATTGGATCCTAAATCACGTGTTTTGCATGGATTTGAAGCTAAGCCTTCTACATCGCATTGATTTGCAGCTGAATCATGTGTTTCGCATGGATTTGAAGCTAACTCGTGCGTTGCGCCTGCAGTTGAATCTACATCACTTATATCGCAAGTATTTGAAGCTAAATCATGTGTATCGCTTGGATTTTGAAGCTAACTCGTTTGATTAGTCTGCATTTGAAGCTATATCACTTATAACCCAAGTGTTTGAAGCTAAATCATTTGTTTCGCATGGATTTGGAGCTAAACCTTCTACATCGCATTGATTTGCAGCTAAATCATGTGTTTCGCGTGGATTTGTAGGTAACTCGTTTGTTTCGCATACAGTTAAATCTCAATAACGTATATCACAAGTATTTGATGCTAAACCATTTGTTTCGCATGGATTTGAAGCTAAGCCTTCTACTTCGCATTGATTGGATCCTAAATCACGTGTTTTGCATGGATTTGAAGCTAAGCCTTCTACATCGCATTGATTTGCAGCTGAATCATGTGTTTGGCATGGATTTGACGCTAACTCGTTCGTTTCTCCTGCATTTGAAACTATATCACGTATATCGCAAGTATTTGAAGCTAAATCATGTGTATCGCTTGGATTTGAAGCTAAACCTTCTACATAGCATTGATTTGAAGCTAAATTATGTGTTTCGCTTGGATTTGAATGTAACTCATTTGTTTCGCATGCAGTTGATGCAATATCACCTATATCCCAAGTGTAGGAAGCTCAATCATTTGTTTCGCATGGATTTGAAGCTAAACCTGCTCCTTCGCATTGATTTGAAGCTAAATTATGTGTTTCGCGTGGATTTGAAGGTAACTCGTTGTTTCGCATGCAGTTGAAGCTAAATCATGCATTTCACAAGTATTTGAAGCTAAATCATGTGCGTCGCATGGATTTGAAGCTGAACTTTCTACATCGCATTGATTTGAAGCTAAATCTTGTGAATCGCATGGATTTGAAGCTAAACCTTCTACATCGCATTGATTTTAAGCTAAATCATGTGTTTCGCATCGATCTGAAGATAACTCGTTTGTTTCGCATGCAGTTGTAGCTAAATAATGTATATCACAAGTATTTGTAGCTAAACCATTTGTTTCGCATGGATTTGAAGCTAAGACTTCTACTCCGCATTGATTTGAAGCTAAATCATTTGTTTCGCATGGATTTGAAGCTAAGCCTTCTACTTCGCACTAATAGGAAGCTAAATCACGTGTTTTGCATGGATTTGAAGCTAAACCTTCTACATCGCATTGATTTGAACCTAAATCATGTGTTTCGCATGTATTTGAAGCTAACTCGTTTGTTTCGCATGCAGTTGTAGCTAAATAATGTATATCACAAGTATTTGTAGCTAAATCATTTGTTTCGCATGGATTTGAAGCTAAGCCGTCTACTTCGCATTCATTTGAAGCTAAATCATTTGCTTCGCATAGAACTGAAGCTACCTCGTTTGTTCCTCCTGTTTTTGAAGCTATATCACTTATATCGCAAGTATTTGAAGCTAAATCATATGTGTCGCATGGATTTGAAGCTGAACCTTCTACATCGAATTGATTTGAAGCTAAATCTTGTGTATCGCATGGATTTGAAGGTAAACCTTCAACATCGCATTGATTTGCAGCTAAATCATGTGTTCAGCATGTATTTGAAGCTAACTCGTTTGTTTCGCATGCAGTTGTAGCTAAATAATGTATATCACAAGTATTTGTAGCTAAATCATTTGTTTCGCATGGATTTGAAGCTAAGCCTTCTACTTCGCATTGATTTGAAGCTAAATCATTTGTTTAGCATAGAACTGAAGCTACCTCGTTTGTTCCTCCTGCTTTTGAAGCTATATCACTTATATCGCAAGTATTTGAAGCTAAATCATATGTGTCGCATGGATTTGAAGCTGAACCTTCTACATCGAATTGATTTGAAGCTAAATCTTGTGTATCGCATGGATTTGAAGGTAAACCTTCAACATCGCATTGATTTGCAGCTAAATCATGTGTTCCGCATGGATTTGAAGCTAACTCGTTCGTTGCGCCTGCAGTTGAATCTACATCACTTATATAGCAAGTATTTGAAGCTAAATCATGTGCGTCGCATGGATTTGAAGCTGAACTTTCTACATCGCATTGATTGGAAGCTAAATCTTGTGTATCGCATGGATTTGAAGCTAAACCCTCTACATCGCATTGATTTGCAACTAAATCATGTGTTTCGCATGGATCTGAAGCTAACTCGTTTGTTTCGCCTGCATTTGAAGCTATATCACTTATATTCGCAAGCATTTGATGCTAAATCATTCGTTTCGCATGGATTTGAAGCTAAACCTTCTACATCGCATGGATTTGAAGCTAAACCTTCTAGATCGCATTGATTTGTAGCTAAATCACGTGTATCCCATGTATTTGAAGCTAACTCGTTTGTTTCGCATGCAGTTGTAGCTAAATAATGTATATCACAAGTATTTGTAGCTAAACCATTCGTTTCGCATGGATTTGATGCTAAGCCCTCTACTTCGCATTGATTTCAAGCTAAATCATTTGTTTCGCATGGAATTGAAGCTACCTCGTTTGTTCCTCCAGATTTTGAAGCTATATCACTTATATCGCAAGTATTTGAAGCTAAATCATGTGCGTCGCATGGATTTGAAGCTGAACTTTCTACATCGCATTGATTGGAAGCTAAATCTTGTGTATCGCATGGATTTGAAGCTAAACCCTCTACATCGCATTGATTTGCAACTAAATCATGTGTTTCGCATGGATCTGAAGCTAACTCGTTTGTTTCGCCTGCATTTGAAGCTATATCACTTATATTCGCAAGCATTTGATGCTAAATCATTCGTTTCGCATGGATTTGAAGCTAAACCTTCTACATCGCATGGATTTGAAGCTAAACCTTCTAGATCGCATTGATTTGTAGCTAAATCACGTGTTTCGCATGGATTACAAGCTAAGCCTTCTACTTCGCATTAATAGGAAGCTAAAGCACGTGATTCGCTTGGATTTGAAGCTAAACCTTCTACTTCGCATTGATTTGAAGATAAATCATTTGTTTCGCATAGAACTGAAGCTACCTCGTTTGTTCCTCCTGCTTTTGAAGCTATATCACTTATATCGCAAGTATTTGAAGCTAAATCATGTGTTTCGCGTGGATTTGAAGGTAACTCGTTTGTTTCGCGTGCAGTTGGAGCTATACCACCTATATCCCAAGTGTTTGAAGCTCAATCATTTGTTTCGCATGGTTTTGAAGCTAAACCTTCTACATCGCATTGATTTTAAGCTAAATCATGTGTTTCGCATGGATTTGAAGCTAACCCGTTTGTTTCGCATGCAGTTGTAGCTAAATAATGTATATCACAAGTATTTGTAGCTAAATCATTTGTTCCGCATGGCTTTGAAGCTAAGACTTCTACTCCGCATTGATTTAAAGCTAAATCATTTGTTTCGCATGGATTTGAAGCTAAACCTTCTACATCGCATTGATTTTAAGCTAAATCATGTGTTTCGCGTGGATTTGAAGCTAACTCGTTTGTTTCGCATGCAGTTGTAGCTAAATAGTGTATATCACGAGTATTTGTAGCTAAATCATTTGTTTCGCATGGATTTGAAGCTAAGCCTGCTACTTCGCATTGATTTGAAGCTAAATCATTTGTTTCGCATAGAACTGAAGCTACCTCGTTTGTTCCTCCTGCTTTTGAAGCTATATCACTTATATCGCAAGTATTTGAAGCTAAATCATATGTGTCGCATGGATTTGAAGCTGAACCTTCTTCATCGAATTGATTTGAAGCTAAATCATTTGTTTCGCATGGATTTGGAGCTAAACCTTCTACATCGCATTGATTTGAAGCTAAATCATGTGTTTCGCATGGATTTGAAGCTAACTCGTTCGTTTCGCCTCCAGTTGAATCTACATCACTTATATCGCAAGTATTTGAAGCTAAATCATGTGTATCGCGTGGATTTTGAAGCTAACTCGTTTGATTAGTCTGTATTTGAAACTATATCACATATACCCCAAGTGTTTGAAGCTAAATCATTTGTTTCGCATGGATTTGGAGCTAAACCTTCTACATCGCATTGATTTGCTGCTAAATCATGTGTTTCGCATGGATTTGATGCTAACTCGTTCGTTGCGCATACAGTTAAATCTAAATAACGTATATCAAAAGTATTTGAAGCTAAACCATTTGTTTCGCATGCATTTGAAGCTAAGCCTTCTACTTCGCATTAATTGGAAGCTAAATCACGAGTTTTGCATGGATTTGAATCTGAACCTTCTACATCGCATTGATTTGCAAATGAATCATGTGTTTCGCATGGATTTGAAGCTAACTCGTTCGTTTCGCCTGTATTTGAATCTATATCACTTATATCGCAACTATTTGTAGCAAAATCATGTGTTTCGCTTGGATTTGAAGCTAAACCTTCTACATCGCATTCATTTGAACCAATTCATGTGTTTCGCGTGGATTTGAAGGTAACTCGTTTGTTTCGCATGCAGTTGAAGTTATATCACCTTTATCCCAAGTGTTTGAAGCACAATCATTTGTTTCACATGGATTTGAAGCTAAACCTTCTACATCGCATTGATTTGAAGCTAACTCATTTGTTTTGCATAGAACTGAAGCTAAACCTTCTACATCGCATTGATTTGCAGCTAAATCATGTGTTTCGCATGGATTTGAAGCTAACTCGTTCGTTGCGCATACAGTTAAATCTCAATAACGTATATCACAAGTAATTGAAGCTAAACCATTTGTTTCGCATGGATTTGAAGCTAAGCCTTCTACTTCGCATTAATTGGAAGCTAAATCACGTGTTTCTCTTGGATTTGCAGCTAAACCTTCTACATCGCATTCATTTGAACCAATTCATGTGTTTCGCGTGTATTTGAAGGTAACTCGTTTGTTTCGCATGCAGTTGGAGCTATACCACCTATATCCCAAGTGTTTGAAGCTCAATCATTTGTTTCGCATGGATTTGAAGCTAAACCTACTACATCGCATTGATTTTAAGCTAAATCATGTGTATCGCGTGGATTTTGAAGCTAACTCGTTTGATTAGTCTGCATTTGAAGCTATATCACTTATACGCCAAGTGTTTGAAGATAAATCATTTGTTTCGCATGGATTTGGAGCTAAACCTTCTACATCGCATTGATTTGCAGCTAAATCATGTGTTTCGCTTGGATTTGAAGCTAACTCGTTCGTTGCGCATACAGTTAAATCTAAATAACGAATATCACAAGTATTTGAAGCTAAACCATTTGTTTCGCATGGATTTGAAGCTAAGCCTTCTCCTTCGCATTAATTGCAAGCTAAATCACGTGTTTTGCATGGATTTGAAGCTGAACCTTCTACATCGCATTGATTTGCAAATGAATCATGTGTTTCGCATGGCTTTGAAGCTAACTCGTTCGTTTCGCCTGTATTTGAATCTATATCACTTATAGCGCAAGTATTTGAAGCTAAATCATGTTTTTCGCTTGGATTTGAAGCTAAACCTTCTACATCGCATTTATTTGAACCAATTCATGTGTTTCGCGTGGATTTGAAGGTAACTCGATTGTTTCGCATGCAGTTGAAGCTATATCACATTTATGCCAAGTGTTTGAACCTCAATCATTTGTTTCGTATGGATTTGAAGCTAAACCGTCTACATCGCATTGATTTGAAGCTAATTCATGTGTTTCGCGTGGATTTGAAGGTAACTCGTTTGTTTCGCATGCAGTTGAAGCTATAACACCTATATCCCAAGTGTGTGAAGCAAAATCATTTGTTTCGCATGGATTTGAAGCTAAACCTTCTACATCGCATTGATTTGAAGCTAACTCATGTGTGTCGCGTGGATTTGAAGGTAACTCGTTTGTTTCGCATGCAGTTGTAGCTAAATAATCTATATCACAAGTATTTGTAGCTGAATCATTTGTTTCGCATGGATTTGAAGCTAAGCCTTCTACTTCGCATTGATTTGAAGCTTAATCATTTGTTTCGCATGGATTTGAAGCAAAACCTTCTACATCGCATTGATTTTAAGCAATATCTTATGTATCGCATTGATTTGAAGCTAATCCTTCTACTTCGCATTGAAATTGAAGCTAAATCATTTGTTTCGCAAGGAATTGAAGCTACCTCGTTTGTTCCACCTGCATTTGATGCTATATCACTTATATCGCAAGTATTTGAAGCTAAATCATAAGTGTCGCATGGATTTGAAGCTGAACCTTCTACATCGCATTGATTTGAAGCTAAATCTTGTAAATCGCATGGAATTGAAGCTACCACGTTCGATTCGCCTGCATATGGAGCTATATCATTTATATCTCAAGTATTTGAAGCTAAATCATTTGTGTCGCGTGGATTTGAAGCAAAACCTTATACATCGCATTGATTTTAAGCTAAATTTTATGTATCGCATTGATTTGAAGCTAAACCTTCTACATCGCATTGATTTGAAGCTAAATCATGTGTTTCGCATGGATTTGAAGCTAAATCATTTGTTTCGCATGGATTTGAAGCTAAACCTTCTACATCGCATGGATTTGAAGCTAAACCTTCTAGATCGCATTGATTTGTAGCTAAATCACGTGTTTCGAATGGATTAGAAGCTAAGCCTTCTACTTCGCATTAATAGGAAGTTAAAGCACGTGATTCGCTTGGATTTGAAGCTAAATCTTCTACATCGCAATCATTTGAAGCTGAAACATGTGTTTCGCGTGGATTTGAAGGTAACTCGTTTGTTTCGCATGCAGTTGAAGCTATAACACCTATATCCCAAGTGTGTGAAGCACAATCATTTGATTCGCATGGAATTGAAGCTAAACCTTCTACATCGCATTGATTTGAAGCTAACTCATTTGTTTCGCATGGAACTGAAGCTAAACCTTCTACATCGCATTGATTTGAAGCTAACTCATTTGTTTCGCATAGAACTGAAGCTACCTCGTTTGTTCCTCCTCCTTTTGAAGCTATATCACTTATATCGCATCTATTTGAAGCTAAATCATATGTGTCGCATGGATTTGAAGCTGAAACTTCTACATCGAATTGATTTGAAACTAAATCTTGTGTATCGCATGGATCCGAAGCTAAACCTTCTACATCGCATTGATTTGAATCTAAATCATGTGTTTCGCATGGATTTGAAGCTAACTCGTTCATTTCGTCTGCAGTTGAATCTACATCACTTACATCGCAAGTATTTGAAGCTAAATCATGTGTATCGCGGGGATTTTGAAGCAAACTCGTTTGATTAGTCTGCATTTGAAGATATATCACTTATACCCCAAGTGTTTGAAGCTAAATAATTTGTTTCGCATGGATTTGGAGCTAAACCTTCTACATCGCATTGATTTGCAGCTAAATCATGTGTTTCGCATGGATTTGAAGCTAACTCGTTCGTTGCGCATACAGTTAAATCTCAATAACGTATATCACAAGTATTTGAAGCTAAACCATTTGTTTCGCATGGATTTGAAGCTAAGCCTTGTACTTCGCATTAATTGGAAGATAAATCACGTGTTTTGCATGGATTTGAAGCTGAACCTTCTACATCGCATTCATTTGAACCAATTCATGTGTTTCGCGTGGATTTGAAGGTAACTCGTTTGTTTCGCATGCAGTTGAAGCTATATCACCTTTAACCCAAGTGTTTGAAGCTCAATCATTTGTTTCACATGGATTTCAAGCTAAACCTTCTACATCGCATTGATTTGAAGCTAACTCATGTGTTTCGCGTGGATTTGAAGGTAACTCGTTTGTTTCGCATGCAGTTGGAGCTATACCACCTATATCCCAAGTGTTTGAAGCTCAATCATTTGTTTCGCATGGATTTGAAGCTAAACCTTCTACATCGCATTGATTTTAAGCTAAATCATGTGTTTCGCATGGATTTGAAGCTAACTCGTTTGTTTCGCATGCAGTTGTAGCTAAATAATGTATATCACAAGTATTTGTAGCTAAATCATTTGTTTCGCATGGATTTGACGCTAAGCCTTCTACTTCGCATTGACTTGAAGCTAAATCATTTGTTTCGCATAGAACTGAAGCTACCTCGTTTGTTACTCCTGCTTTTGAAGCTATATCACTTATATCGCAAGTATTTGAAGCTAAATCATATGTGTCGCATGGATTTGAAGCTGAACCATCTACATCGCATTGATTTGCAAATGAATCATGTGTTTCGCATGGATTTGAAGCTAACTCGTTCGTTTCGCCTGTATTTGAATCTATATCACTTATATCGCAACTATTTGAAGCTAAATCATGTGTTTCGCTTGGATTTGAAGCTAAACCTTCTACATCGCATTCATTTGAACCAATTCATGTGTTTCGCGTGGATTTGAAGGTAACTCGTCTGTTTCGCATGCAGTTGAAACGATGTCATGTATACCACAAGTATTTGAAGCTAAACCATTTGTTTCACATTGATTTGAAGCTAAGCCTACTACTTCGCACTGATTTGAATCCAATTCATTTGTGTCGCATAGATTTGAAACTAAGTCTTCTACTTCGCATTAATATGAAGTTAAATCATGTATTTAGCATGGATTTGAAGACATATCACTTATATTCGCAAGTATTTGAAGCTAAACCGCTCTTATCGAATGGATCTGAAGCTAAGCCTTCTACTTCGCATGAATTTGAAGCTAAATCATGTGTTTGGCCTGGATTTGAAGCGAACTCGTTTGTTTCGCATGCAGTTGAAGCTATATCATTTATATTCGCCAGTATTTGATCCAAAATCATTCGTTTCGCATGGATTTGAAGCTAAACATTCTACTTCGCATTGATTTGAAGCTGCATCATGTATTTCGCTTGTATTTGAAACTAACACGTTTGTTTGGCATGCAGTTGAAGCTAAATCATGTATATCACAAGTATTTGAAGATAAACCAGTTGCTTCGCATTTATTTGAAGGTAATCCTTTTACTTCGCAATGATTGGAAGCTAAATCACGTGTTTTGCATTGATATGAAGCTAAGCCTTCTAGATCGCATTGATTTGAAGCTAAATCATGTGTTTCGCGTGGATTTGAAGGTAACTCGTTTGTTTCGCATGCAGTTGAAGCTAAATCATGTGTTTCGCATGTATTTGAAGATGAACCACTTCAATCGCATGGACTTGAAACTAAGCCTCCCACTTCGCACTGATTTGCAGCTAAATCATGTGTTTCACATGGATTTGAAGTTATTCGTTTGTTTCGCATGCATTTGAAGCTTAGTCATGTGTTTTGCATGGATTTGAAGCTAACTCGTTTGTTTCGCATTCAGTTGAAGCTAAATCATGTATATCACAAGTACTTGAAGCTAAACCGTTTGAATCGGTTTGATTTGAAGCTAAACCTTCTACTTCGCATTGATTTGGATCTAAACCATCTGTTTCGCATGGATTTGAAGGTAACTCGTTTGTTTCGCATGCAGTTGAAGCTATATCACTTATATTCGCAAGTATTTGATGCTAAATCTTTCGTTACGCATGATCTTGAATCTAAGCCTTATACTTCGAATTGATTTGAAGATAATTCATGTGTCTCGCATGGATTTGAAACTTACTCATTTGTTTCGTCTGCAGTTGAATCTACATCACTTATATCGCAAGTATTTGAAGCTAAATCATGTGTATCGCGTGGATTTTGAAGCAAACTCGTTTGATTAGTCTGTATTTGAAGATATATCACTTATACCCCAAGTGTTTGAAGCTAAATCATTTGTTTCGCATGGATTTGGAGCTAAACCTTCTACATCGCATTGATTTGCAGCTAAATCATGTGTTTCGCATGGATTTGAAGCTAACTCGTTTGTTTCGCATGCAGTTGAAGCTTAATAATTTATATCACAAGTATTTGTAGCTAAATCATTTGTTTCGCATGGATTTGAAGCTAAGCCTTCTACTTCGCATTGATTTGAAGCTAAATCGTTTGTTTCGCATAGAACTGAAGCTACCTAGTTTGTTCCTCCTGCTTTTGAAGCTATATCACTTATATCGCAAGTATTTGAAGCTAAATCATATGTGTCTCATGGATTTGAAGCTGAACCTACTACATCGCATGATTTAAAGCAAAATCTTGTGTATCGCATGGATTTGAAGCTAAACCTTCTACATCGCATTGATTTGAATCTAAATCATGTGTTTCGCATGGATTTGAAGCTAACTCGTTTGTTTCGCATGCAGTTGTAGCTAAATAATGTATATCACAAGTATTTGTAGCTAAACCATTTGTTTCGCATGGATTTGAAGCTAAACCTTCTACATCGCATTGATTTGAAGCTAAATCATGTGTATCCCATGTATTTGAAGCTAACTCGTTTGTTTCGCATGCAGTTGGAGCTATACCACCTATATCCCAAGTGTTTGAAGCTCAATCATTTGTTTCGCATGGATTTGAAGCTAAACCTTCTACATCGCATTGATTTTAAGCTAAATCATGTGTTTCGCATGGATTTGAAGCTAACTCGTTTGTTTCGCATGCAGTTGTAGCTAAATAATGTATATCACAAGTATTTGTAGCTAAATCATTTGTTTCGCATGGATTTGACGCTAAGCCTTCTACTTCGCATTGACTTGAAGCTAAATCATTTGTTTCGCATAGAACTGAAGCTACCTCGTTTGTTACTCCTGCTTTTGAAGCTATATCACTTATATCGCAAGTATTTGAAGCTAAATCATATGTGTCGCATGGATTTGAAGCTGAACCATCTACATCGCATTGATTTGCAAATGAATCATGTGTTTCGCATGGATTTGAAGCTAACTCGTTCGTTTCGCCTGTATTTGAATCTATATCACTTATATCGCAACTATTTGAAGCTAAATCATGTGTTTCGCTTGGATTTGAAGCTAAACCTTCTACATCGCATTCATTTGAACCAATTCATGTGTTTCGCGTGGATTTGAAGGTAACTCGTTTGTTTCGCATGCAGTTGAAACGATGTCATGTATACCACAAGTATTTGAAGCTAAACCATTTGTTTCACATTGATTTGAAGCTAAGCCTACTACTTCGCACTGATTTGAATCCAATTCATTTGTGTCGCATAGATTTGAAACTAAGTCTTCTACTTCGCATTAATATGAAGTTAAATCATGTATTTAGCATGGATTTGAAGACATATCACTTATATTCGCAAGTATTTGAAGCTAAACCGCTCTTATCGAATGGATCTGAAGCTAAGCCTTCTACTTCGCATGAATTTGAAGCTAAATCATGTGTTTGGCCTGGATTTGAAGCGAACTCGTTTGTTTCGCATGCAGTTGAAGCTATATCATTTATATTCGCCAGTATTTGATCCAAAATCATTCGTTTCGCATGGATTTGAAGCTAAACATTCTACTTCGCATTGATTTGAAGCTGCATCATGTATTTCGCTTGTATTTGAAACTAACACGTTTGTTTGGCATGCAGTTGAAGCTAAATCATGTATATCACAAGTATTTGAAGATAAACCAGTTGCTTCGCATTTATTTGAAGGTAATCCTTTTACTTCGCAATGATTGGAAGCTAAATCACGTGTTTTGCATTGATTTGAAGCTAAGCCTTCTAGATCGCATTGATTTGAAGCTAAATCATGTGTTTCGCGTGGATTTGAAGGTAACTCGTTTGTTTCGCATGCAGTTGAAGCTAAATCATCTGTTTCGCATGTATTTGAAGATGAACCACTTCAATCGCATGGACTTGAAACTAAGCCTCCCACTTCGCACTGATTTGCAGCTAAATCATGTGTTTCACATGGATTTGAAGTTATTCGTTTGTTTCGCATGCATTTGAAGCTTAGTCATGTGTTTTGCATGGATTTGAAGCTAACTCGTTTGTTTCGCATTCAGTTGAAGCTAAATCATGTATATCACAAGTACTTGAAGCTAAACCGTTTGAATCGGTTTGATTTGAAGCTAAACCTTCTACTTCGCATTGATTTGGATCTAAACCATCTGTTTCGCATGGATTTGAAGGTAACTCGTTTGTTTCGCATGCAGTTGAAGCTATATCACTTATATTCGCAAGTATTTGATGCTAAATCTTTCGTTTCGCATGATCTTGAATCTAAGCCTTATACTTCGAATTGATTTGAAGATAATTCATGTGTCTCGCATGGATTTGAAACTTACTCATTTGTTTCGTCTGCAGTTGAATCTACATCACTTATATCGCAAGTATTTGAAGCTAAATCATGTGTATCGCGTGGATTTTGAAGCAAACTCGTTTGATTAGTCTGCATTTGAAGATATATCACTTATACCCCAAGTGTTTGAAGCTAAATCATTTGTTTCGCATGGATTTGGAGCTAAACCTTCTACATCGCATTGATTTGCAGCTAAATCATGTGTTTCGCATGGATTTGAAGCTAACTCGTTTGTTTCGCATGCAGTTGAAGCTTAATAATTTATATCACAAGTATTTGTAGCTAAATCATTTGTTTCGCATGGATTTGAAGCTAAGCCTTCTACTTCGCATTGATTTGAAGCTAAATCGTTTGTTTCGCATAGAACTGAAGCTACCTAGTTTGTTCCTCCTGCTTTTGAAGCTATATCACTTATATCGCAAGTATTTGAAGCTAAATCATATGTGTCTCATGGATTTGAAGCTGAACCTACTACATCGCATGATTTAAAGCAAAATCTTGTGTATCGCATGGATTTGAAGCTAAACCTTCTACATCGCATTGATTTGAATCTAAATCATGTGTTTCGCATGGATTTGAAGCTAACTCGTTTGTTTCGCATGCAGTTGTAGCTAAATAATGTATATCACAAGTATTTGTAGCTAAACCATTTGTTTCGCATGGATTTGAAGCTAAACCTTCTACATCGCATTGATTTGAAGCTAAATCATGTGTATCCCATGTATTTGAAGCTAACTCGTTTGTTTCGCATGCAGTTGTAGCTAAATAATGTATATCACAAGTATTTGTAGCTAAACCATTTGTTTCGCATGGATTTGAAGCTGAGCCTTCTACTTCGCATTGATTTGAAGCTAAATCATTTGTTTCGCGTGGAATTGAAGCTACCTCGTTTGTTCCTCCTGCTTTTGAAGCTATATCACTTATATCGCAAGTATTTGCAGCTAAATCATATGTGTCGCATGGATTTGAAGCTGAACCTTCTACATCGCATTGATTTGAAGCTAAATCTTGTAAATCGCATGGATTTGAAGCTAAACCTTCTACATCGCATTGATTTGAATCTAAATCATGTGTTTCGCATGGATTTGAAGCTAACTCGTTTGTTTCGCATGCAGTTGTAGCTAAATAATGTATATCACAAGTATTTGTAGCTAAACCATTTGTTTCGCATGGATTTGAAGCTAAACCTTCTACATCGCATTGATTTGAAGCTAAATCATGTGTATCCCATGTATTTGAAGCTAACTCGTTTGTTTCGCATGCAGTTGTAGCTAAATAATGTATATCACAAGTATTTGTAGCTAAACCATTTGTTTCGCATGGATTTGAAGCTAAGCCCTCTACTTCGCATTGATTTGAAGCTAAATCATTTGTTTCGCATGGAATTGAAGCTACCTCGTTTGTTCCTCCAGATTTTGAAGCTATATCACTTATATCGCAAGTATTTGAAGCTAAATCATGTGCGTCGCATGGATTTGAAGCTGAACTTTCTACATCACATTGATTGGAAGCTAAATCTTGTGTATCGCATGGATTTGAAGCTAAACCTTCTAGATCGCATTGATTTGTAGCTAAATCACGTGTTTCGCATGGATTACAAGCTAAGCCTTCTACTTCGCATTAATAGGAAGCAAAAGCACGTGATTCGCTTGGATTTGAAGCTAAACCTTCTACATCGCATTCATTTGAAGCTGAAACATGTGTTTCGCGTGGATTTGAAGGTAACTCGTTTGTTTCGCATGCAGTTGTAGCTAAATAATGTATATAACAAGTATTTGTAGCTAAATAATTTGTTTCGCATGGATTTGAAGCTAAGCCTTCTACTTCGCATGGATTTGAAGCTAAACCTTCTAGATCGCATTGATTTGTAGCTAAATCACGTGTTTCGCATGGATTACAAGCTAAGCCTTCTACTTCGCATTAATAGGAAGCTAAAGCACGTGATTCGCTTGGATTTGAAGCTAAACCTTCTACATCGCATTCATTTGAAGCTGAAACATGTGTTTCGCGTAGATTTGAAGGTAACTCGTTTGTTTCGCATGCAGTTGTAGCTAAATAATGTATATCACAAGTATTTGTAGCTAAATAATTTGTTCCGCATGGATTTGAAGCTAAGCCTTCTACTTCGCATTGATTTGAAGATAAATCATTTGTTTCGCATAGAACTGAAGCTACCTCGTTTGTTCCTCCTGCTTTTGAAGCTATATCACTTATATCGCAAGTATTTGAAGCTAAATCATATGTGTCGCATGGATTTGAAGCTAACTCATGTATTTCGCGTGGATTTGAAGGTAACTCGTTTGTTTCGCATGCAGTTGGAGCTATACCACCTATATCCCAAGTGTTTGAAGCTCAATCATTTGTTTCGCATGGATTTGAAGCTAAACCTTCTACATCGCATTGATTTGCAGCTAAATCATGTGTTTCGCATGGATTTGAAGCTAACTCGTTTGTTTCGCATGCAGTTGTAGCTAAATAATGTATATCACAAGTATTTGTAGCTAAATCATTTGTTTCGCATGGATTTGAAGCTAAGCCTTCTACTTCGCATTGATTTGAAGCTTAATCATTTGTTTCGCATAGAACTGAAGCTACATCGATTGTTCCGCCTGCTTTTGAAGCTATATCACTTATATCGTAAGTATTTGAAGCTAAATCATATGTGTCGCATGGATTTGAAGCTAAACCTTCTACATCGCATTGATTTGAAGCTGACTCATGTGTTTCGCGTGGATTTGAAGGTAACTCGTTTGTTTCGCGTGCAGTTGGAGCTATACCACCTATATCCCAAGTGTTTGAAGCTCAATCATTTGTTTCGCATGGTTTTGAAGCTAAACCTTCTACATCGCATTGATTTTAAGCTAAATCATGTGTTTCGCATGGATTTGAAGCTCACCCGTTTGTTTCGCATGCAGTTGTAGCTAAATAATGTATATCACAAGTATTTGTAGCTAAATCATTTGTTCCGCATGGCTTTGAAGCTAAGACTTCTACTCCGCATTGATTTAAAGCTAAATCATTTGTTTCGCATGGATTTGAAGCTAAACCTTCTACATCGCATTGATTTGAAGCTAAATCATGTGTATCCCATGTATTTGAAGCTAACTCGTTTGTTTCGCATGCAGTTGTAGCTAAATAATGTATATCACAAGTATTTGTAGCTAAACCATTTGTTTCGCATGGATTTGAAGCTGAACCTTCTACATCGCATTGATTTGCAAATGAATCATGTGTTTCGCGTGGATTTGAAGCTAACTCGTTCGTTTCGCCTGAATTTGAATCTATATCACTTATATCGCAACTATTTGAAACTAAATCATGTGTTTCGCATGGATTTGAAGCTAAACCTTCTACATCGCATTGATTTTAAGCTAAATCATGTGTTTCGCATGGATTTGAAGCTAACTCGTTTGTTTCGCATGCAGTTGTAGCTAAAAAGTGTATATCACGAGTATTTGTAGCTAAATCATTTGTTTCGCATGGATTTGAAGCTAAGCCTGCTACTTCGCATTGATTTGAAGCTAAATCATTTGTTTCGCATAGAACTGAAGCTACCTCGTTTGTTCCTCCTGCTTTTGAAGCTATATGACTTATATCGCAAGTATTTGAAGCTAAATCATATGTGTCGCATGGATTTGAAGCTGAACCTACTACATCGAATTGATTTGAAGCTAAATCTTGTGTATCGCATGGATTTGAAGCTAAACCTTCTACACCGCATTGATTTGCAGCTAAATCATGTGTTTCGCATGGATTTGAAGCTAACTCGTTCGTTTGGCCTGCAGTTGAATCTACATCACTTATATCGCAAGTATTTGAAGCTAAATCATGTGTATCGCGTGGATTTTGAAGCTAACTCGTTTGATTAGTCTGCATTTGAAGCTATATCACTTATACGCCAAGTGTTTGAAGATAAATCATTTGTTTCGCATGGATTTGGAGCTAAACCTTCTACATCGCATTGATTTGCAGCTAAATCATGTGTTTCGCTTGGATTTGAAGCTAACTCGTTCGTTGCGCATACAGTTAAATCTAAATAACGAATATCACAAGTATTTGAAGCTAAACCATTTGTTTCGCATGGATTTGAAGCTAAGCCTTCTCCTTCGCATTAATTGCAAGCTAAATCACGTGTTTTGCATGGATTTGAAGCTGAACCTTCTACATCGCATTGATTTGCAAATGAATCATGTGTTTCGCATGGCTTTGAAGCTAACTCGTTCGTTTCGCCTGTATTTGAATCTATATCACTTATATCGCAAGTATTTGAAGCTAAATCATGTTTTTCGCTTGGATTTGAAGCTAAACCTTCTACATCGCATTGATTTTAAGCTAAATCATGTGTTTCGCATCGATCTGAAGCTAACTCGTTTGTTTCGCATGCAGTTGTAGCTAAATAATGTATATCACAAGTATTTGTAGCTAAACCATTTGTTTCACATGGATTTGAAGCTAAGACTTCTACTCCGCATTGATTTGAAGCTAAATCATTTGTTTCGCATGGATTTGAAGCTAAACCTTCTACATCGCATTGATTTGAAGCTAACTCATGTGTGTCGCGTGGATTTGAAGGTAACTCGTTTGTTTCGCATGCAGTTGTAGCTAAATAATGTATATCACAAGTATTTGTAGCTGAATCATTTGTTTCGCATGGATTTGAAGCTAAGCCTTCTACTTCGCATTGATTTGAAGCTTAATCATTTGTTTCGCATGGATTTGAAGCAAAACCTTCTACATCGCATTGATTTTAAGCAAAATCTTATGTATCGCATTGATTTGAAGCTAATCCTTCTACTTCGCATTGAAATTGAAGCTAAATCATTTGTTTCGCAAGGAATTGAAGCTACCTCGTTTGTTCCACCTGCATTTGATGCTATATCACTTATATCGCAAGTATTTGAAGCTAAATCATAAGTGTCGCATGGATTTGAAGCTGAACCTTCTACATCGCATTGATTTGAAGCTAAATCTTGTAAATCGCATGGAATTGAAGCTACCACGTTCGATTCGCCTGCATATGGAGCTATATCATTTATATCTCAAGTATTTGAAGCTAAATCATTTGTGTCGCGTGGATTTGAAGCAAAACCTTATACATCGCATTGATTTTAAGCTAAATTTTATGTATCGCATTGATTTGAAGCTAAACCTTCTACATCGCATTGATTTGAAGCTAAATCATGTGTTTCGCATGGATTTGAAGCTAAATCATTTGTTTCGCATGGATTTGAAGCTAAACCTTCTACATCGCATGGATTTGAAGCTAAACCTTCTAGATCGCATTGATTTGTAGCTAAATCACGTGTTTCGCATGGATTAGAAGCTAAGCCTTCTACTTCGCATTAATAGGAAGTTAAAGCACGTGATTCGCTTGGATTTGAAGCTAAATCTTCTACATCGCAATCATTTGAAGCTGAAACATGTGTTTCGCGTGGATTTGAAGGTAACTCGTTTGTTTCGCATGCAGTTGAAGCTATAACACCTATATCCCAAGTGTGTGAAGCACAATCATTTGTTTCGCATGGAATTGAAGCTAAACCTTCTACATCGCATTGATTTGAAGCTAACTCATTTGTTTCGCATAGAACTGAAGCTAAACCTTCTACATCGCATTGATTTGAAGCTAACTCATTTGTTTCGCATAGAACTGAAGCTACCTCGTTTGTTCCTCCTCCTTTTGAAGCTATATCACTTATATCGCATCTATTTGAAGCTAAATCATATGTGTCGCATGGATTTGAAGCTGAAACTTCTACATCGAATTGATTTGAAACTAAATCTTGTGTATCGCATGGATCCGAAGCTAAACCTTCTACATCGCATTGATTTGAATCTAAATCATGTGTTTCGCATGGATTTGAAGCTAACTCGTTCGTTTCGTCTGCAGTTGAATCTACATCACTTATATCGCAAGTATTTGAAGCTAAATCATGTGTATCGCGTGGATTTTGAAGCAAACTCGTTTGATTAGTCTGCATTTGAAGATATATCACTTATACCCCAAGTGTTTGAAGCTAAATCATTTGTTTCGCATGGATTTGGAGCTAAACCTTCTACATCGCATTGATTTGCAGCTAAATCATGTGTTTCGCATGGATTTGAAGCTAACTCGTTCGTTGCGCATACAGTTAAATCTCAATAACGTATATCACAAGTATTTGAAGCTAAACCATTTGTTTCGCATGGATTTGAAGCTAAGCCTTGTACTTCGCATTAATTGGAAGATAAATCACGTGTTTTGCATGGATTTGAAGCTGAACCTTCTACATCGCATTCATTTGAACCAATTCATGTGTTTCGCGTGGATTTGAAGGTAACTCGTTTGTTTCGCATGCAGTTGAAGCTATATCACCTTTAACCCAAGTGTTTGAAGCTCAATCATTTGTTTCACATGGATTTCAAGCTAAACCTTCTACATCGCATTGATTTGAAGCTAACTCATGTGTTTCGCGTGGATTTGAAGGTAACTCGTTTGTTTCGCATGCAGTTGGAGCTATACCACCTATATCCCAAGTGTTTGAAGCTCAATCATTTGTTTCGCATGGATTTGAAGCTAAACCTTCTACATCGCATTGATTTTAAGCTAAATCATGTGTTTCGCGTGGATTTGAAGGTAACTCGTTTGTTTCGCATGCAGTTGAAGCTAAATCATGTGTTTCGCATGTATTTGAAGATGAACCACTTCAATCGCATGGACTTGAAACTAAGCCTCCCACTTCGCACTGATTTGCAGCTAAATCATGTGTTTCACATGGATTTGAAGTTATTCGTTTGTTTCGCATGCATTTGAAGCTTAGTCATGTGTTTTGCATGGATTTGAAGCTAACTCGTTTGTTTCGCATTCAGTTGAAGCTAAATCATGTATATCACAAGTACTTGAAGCTAAACCGTTTGAATCGGTTTGATTTGAAGCTAAACCTTCTACTTCGCATTGATTTGGATCTAAACCATCTGTTTCGCATGGATTTGAAGGTAACTCGTTTGTTTCGCATGCAGTTGAAGCTATATCACTTATATTCGCAAGTATTTGATGCTAAATCTTTCGTTTCGCATGATCTTGAATCTAAGCCTTATACTTCGAATTGATTTGAAGATAATTCATGTGTCTCGCATGGATTTGAAACTTACTCATTTGTTTCGCCTGCATTGAAGCTATATCACTTATATCGCAAGTATTTGATGCTAAATCATTTGTTTCGCATGGATTTGAAGCTAAGCCTACTACTTCGCACTGATTTGAATCCAATTCATTTGTGTCGCATAGATTTGAAACTAAGTCTTCTACTTCGCATTTGTATGATGTTAAATCATGTGTTTAGCATGGATTTGAAGACATATCACTTATATTCGCAAGTATTTGAAGCTAAACCGCTCGTATCGAATGGATCTGAAGCTAAGCCTTCTACTTCGCATGAATTTGAAGCTAAATCATGTATTTGGCCTGGATTTGAAGCGAACTCGTTTGTTTCGCATGGATTTGAAGCTACAACTTCTACTTCGCATTGATTTGAAGCTGCATAATGTGTTTCGCTTGAATTTGAAACTAACGCGTTTGTTTCGCATGCAGTTGAAGGTAAATCACGTATATCACAAGCATTTGAAGCTAAACCATTTGTTTCGCATGGATTTGAAGAAAAGCCTTCAACTTCGCATTGATTTGAAGCTAAACCATGTGTTACGCATGAATATTAAGCAAAACCATGTGTTTCGCATGAATATTAAGCTAAACCATGTGTTTCGCATGAATATTAAGCTAAACCATGTGTTTCGCATGAAATTGAAGCTAACTCGGTTATTTCGCCGGCATTTGATACTATATCACTTATATCGGAATTATCTGAAGATAAATCAATTGTTTCTCATGTAATTGAAGCTTAGCCTTCTATTTCGCATTGATTTGAAGCTAAATAATATCATTCGCATTGATTTGAATTTAACTCGTTTGTTTCGAATGCAGTTGAAGCTATATCATTTATATTCGCCAGTATTTGATCCAAAATCATTCGATTCGCATGGATTTGAAGCTAAACCTTCTACTTCGCATTGATTTGAAGCTGCATCATGTATTTCGCTTGTATTTGAAACTAACACGTTTGTTTGGCATGCAGTTGAAGCTAAATCATGTATATCACAAGTATTTGAAGATAAACCAGTTGCTTCGCATTGATTTGAAGGTAATCCTTTTACTTCGCATTGATTGGAAGCTAAATCACGTGTTTTGCATTGATTTGAAGCTAAGCCTTCTACATCGCATTGATTTGAAGCTAAATCATGTGTTTCGCGTGGATTTGAAGGTAACTCGTTTGTTTCGTATGCATTTGAAGCTATACCAACTATATCCCAAGTGTTTGAAGCTCAATCATTTGTTTCGCATGGATTTGAAGCTAACTCGTTTTTTCCGCCTGCATTTGAAGCTGTATCATGTATATCAGAAGTATTTGAAGCTAAATCATTTGATCCGCATGGATTTGAAGCTAATCCTTCTACACCGCATTGATTTGAAGCTAAATCATGTGTTTGGCTTGGATTTGAAACTAAATCTTGTACATCGCATTGATTTGAAGCTAAATCATGTGTTTCGCTTGGATTTGAAGCTAACTCTTTTGTTTCGCCTGCATTTGATGCTATATCACTTATATTGCAAGTAATTGAAGCTAAATCATTTGTTCCGCGCGGATTTGAAGCTAAACCTTCCACATCGCATTGATTTGAAACTAAATCTTTTGTTTCTCTTGTATTTGAAGCGAAACCTTCTACCTCGCATTGATTTGAAGATAAATCATGTGTTTTGCATGGATCTGAAGCTAACTCGTTTGTTTCGCCTGCATTTGAAGCTATATCACTTATATTCGCAAGTATTTGAAGCTAAATGTTTCGTTCGCATGGAGATGAAGCTAAGCCTTCTACTTCTCATTGTTTTGAAGCTAAATAATGTGTTTCGCATAGATTCGGTGCTAACTCGTCTGCATCGAATGCAGTTGAAGCTAAATCATGTATATCACAATTATTGGATGGTAAACCATTTGTATGGCATGGATATGAAGATAAGCCTTCAACTTCGCTTTGATTTGAAGCTAACTCGTTTGTTTCTACTGCATTCAAGCTATATCACTTATATCGCAAGTATTTGATTCCAAAATCATTTGCTTCGCACGGATTTGAAGCTAAATCTTCTACTTCGCATTGATTTGAAGCTAAATCATGTGTTTCGCTTGGATTTGAAGCTAAGTCATGTGTATCGCATGGCTTTTGAAGCTAACTCGTTTAATTCGTCTACATTAGAAGCTATATCACTTATATCGCAAGTATTTGGAGCTAAACCATTTGATTCGCATGTATTTGAAGCTAGCTCGTTTGTTTCGCATGCATTTGAAGCTAAATCATGTATATCACATGTAGTTGGAGCTATACCATTTGTTTCGCATGGATTTGAAACTAAACCTTCTACATCGCATTGATTTGTAGCTAAAATCATGTGTTTCCCCTTGGATATGAATCTAAATCATGTGTTTCGCACGGATGTGAAGCTAACTCGTTTGTTTTGTCTGCATTTGAAGCTGTTTTAATTATATCGTAAGTATTTGAAGCTTGCTGGTTTGTTTCGCATGCATTTGAAGCTGTATCCCTTATATTCGCAAGTATTTGAAGCAAAATCAATCGTTTCGCATGGATTTGACGCTAAGCCTTTTACGTCACATTGATATCAAACTAAATCATATGTTTCGCATGGCTTTTGAAGCTAACTCGTTT
Source organism: Megalopta genalis (assembly GCF_051020955.1). Lineage (NCBI taxonomy): Eukaryota > Metazoa > Arthropoda > Insecta > Hymenoptera > Halictidae > Megalopta > Megalopta genalis. The sequence goes on from NW_027477066.1 coordinate 67,767, forward strand.
GATTCGTCTGCATTTGAAGCTATATCACTTATATTCGCAAGTATTTAAACCTAAATCTTTCGTTTCGCATGGATTTGAAGATGTGCCTTCTACTACGCATTGATTTGAAGCTAAGCCTTCTACTTGGCATTGATATCAAGCTAAATCATGTGTGTCGCATGGATTTGAAACTAACACATTTGTTTCGCAAGCAGTTGAAGCTAAATCATGTATATCACAAGTATTTGAAGCTAAACCATTTGTTCCGCCTGGATTTGAAGCAAAGCCTTCTACTTCGCATTGGTTTGAAGCTAAATCATGTGTTTCGCATGTATTTGAAGCCAACTCGTTTGTATCGCTTGCAGATGAAACTAAATCATGTATATCCGAAGTATTTGGAGCTAAACAATTTGTTTCGCATGTATTTGAAGCTAAACCACGTGTTTCCCATGAATTTGAACCTACATCATGTTTTTCGCATGCATTTTTAGCTTACTCATGTCCTTTGCATGGATTTGACGCTAACTCGTTTGTGTCGCCGGCATTTGAAGCTATTTCATTTATATTGCAAGTATTTGAAGCGAATAAATTTGTTTCGCATGGATTTGAAGTTAAGCCTTCTACTTCGCATTGATTAGAAGCTAAATCATGTGTTTCACATGGATTTGTAGCTAACCCGTTTGATTCGTCAGCATTTGAAGCTATATCACTTATATCGCAAGCATCTGAAGCAAAATCATTTGTTTCCCATGGATTTGAAGCCAAACCGTCCACATCGCATTTATTTGCAGCTAAATCATGTGTTTCGCATGGATTTGAAGCTAAGCCCTCTACTACCCATTGATTTGAAGCTAAATCATGTGTTTCTCATAGATTTGACGCTAACTCGTTTGTTTCGCCTGCATTGAAGCTATATCACTTATATCGCAAGTATTTGACTCAAAAATCATATGCTTCGCACGGATTTGAAGCAAAACCGTCTACTTCGCATTGATTTGAAGCTAAATCATGTGTTTTGCTTGGATTTGAAGCTAACTCGTTTGTTCCGCCTGCATTTGAAGCTGTATCACTTATATTCGCGCGCGCGCGCAGGTATTTAAAACTAAATCTTTCGTTTCCAACAGATTTGAAGATTAGCCTTCTACTTCCCATTGATTTGAAGCTAAATCATTTGTTTCGCATGGTTTTGAAGCTAGTTCGTTTGTTTCGCCGCGAGTTCAAGATAAATCATGTTTATCACAAGTATCTGAAGCTAAACCATTTGCTTCGCATGAATTTGATGCAAAACCACGTGTTTTGTATGAATTTGAAGATAAATCATGTGTTTCGGTTGGGTTTTGAAGCTAAGCCTCCTACATCGCACTGATTTGAAGATAAATCATTTCTTTCGCATGGATTTCAAGCTAAGCCTTCTACATCGCATTGATTTGAAGCTAAACAATGTGCTTCGCTTGGATTTGAAGCTACCTCGTTTGTTTCGCATGCAGTTCAAACGATATCATGTATACCACAAGTATTTGAAGCTGAACCATTTGATTCGAATAGATTTGAAGCTAAGCCTTCTACTTCACATTTATTTGTAGCTAAATCATTTGTCACGCGTGGATTTGTAGGTAACTCGTTTGTTTCGCATGCAGTTGAAACGATGTCATGTATACCACAAGTATTTGAAGCTAAACCATTTGTTTCGCATTGATTTGAAGCTAAGCCTTCAACTTCGCATTGATTTGAAGCTAAATCATGTGTATCGCGTGGATTTGACGATAACTCGTTTGTTACGCCTGCAGTTGAATCTATATCACTTATATCACAAGTATTTGAAGCTAAATCATTTGTTCCGCATGGATTTGAATCTAGGCCTTCTATTTCGCAGTGATTAGAAGCTAAATAATGTGTTTCGCATGGATTTGAAGCTGTCTCGTTTGTTTCGAATCCAGTTGAAGCTAAATCATGTATATCACAAGTATTTGAAGCTAAACCATTTGATTCGCTTGGATTTGAAGATAATCCTTTTACCTCACATTGAGTTGAAGGTGAATCATATCTTTCGCTTGGATTTGAAGCTAACTCTTTTGTTCCGCATGCGGTTGAAGCTAAAGCAAGTATACCACAAATGTTTATAACTAAACCATTCGTTTCGCATGGATTTGAAGCTAAGTCTTCTACTTCGCATTAATTTGAAGCTAAATCGTGTGTTTCTCTTGGATTTGAAGTTAACTCGTTTGTTTCGCATGCAGTTGAAGCTATTACATTTATATCGCAAGTATTTGAATCTGAACCGCTCGTTTCGCATGGATCTGAAGCCAAGCCTTCTACTTCGCATTGATTTGAAGCTAAATCATGTGCTTCAATTGAAATTGAAGTTAACTCGTTTGTTTCGCCTGCATTTGATGCTGTTTCATTTAAACCGCAAGCATTTGAAGGTAAATCATTTGTTTCGCATGGATTTGAAGTTATGCCTTGTACTTCGCATTGATTTGAAGCTAAATCATGTGATTCGCAAGGATTTGATGTTAACTCGTTTGTTTCGCATGCAGTTGGAGCTAAATCATGTCTATCACACGCATTTGAAGCTAAACCATTTGTATCGCATGGCTTTGAAGCTAACTCGTTTGTTTCACCCGCATTTGAAGATATATCACTTATATTCGCAAGTATTTGAAGATAAACCACTAGTTTCGCATGGATCTAAAGCTAAGCCTTCTACATCGCATGAATTTGAAGCTAAATCATGTGTTTGGCCTGGATTTGAAGCGAACTCGTTTGTTTCGCATGGATTTGAAGCTATACCTTCTACTTCGCATTGATTTGAAGCTGCATCATGTGTTTCGCTTGAATTTGAAACTAACGCGTTTGTTTGGCATGCAGTTGAAGCTAAATCATGTATATCACAAGTATTTGAAGCTCAAAGATTTGGGTCACATGGATTTGAAACTAAGCCTTCTACTTCACATTGATTTGAAGTTAAATCATGTGTTTCACATGGATTTGAAGCTACCTCGTTTGTTTCGCATGCAGTTGAAGCTAAATCATGTATATCATAGGTATCTGCGGCTAAACAATTTGTTTCGCATGTATTTGATGCTAAACCACGTGTTTCGCCTAAATTTGAAGATAAATCATGTGTTTCGCATGCATTTGTAGCTTAATCATGTGTTCTGCATGAATTTGAAGCTAACTCATTTGTTTCGCCTGCATTAGAACCTATTTCATTTATACCGCAAGTTTTTGAAGCTAAATCATTCGTACGGCACGGATTTGCAGCTAAGCCTTCTACTTCACACTGATTTGGAGCCAAATCATGTGTTTCGCTTGGATTTTGAAGCTAACTCGTTTGTTTCGCATGCAGTTGAATCTAAATCATGTATATCACAAGTTTTTGAAGCTAAATCATTCGTTTCGCATGGATTTGAAGCTAAGCCTTCTACATCGCACTGTTTTGAAGCTAAATAATGTATCTCGAGTGGATTAGAAGCTAACTCGTCTGTTTCGAGTGCAGCTGAAGCTAAATCATGTATATCACAAGTATCTGAAGCTAAACGATTTGTATCGCATGGATTTGAAGATAAGCCTCCTACTTCGCATTGATTTGAAGTTAAATCATGTGTTCCGCATGGATTTGACGCTAACTCTTTTGTTTCGCCTGCATTTGAAGCTATATCAATTATATCGCTAGTATTTGAAGCTAAACCATTTATTTCGCATGGATTTGAAGCTAAGACTTCTACATCGCATTGATTGGAAGCTAAATCATATGTTCTACATGGATTTGAAGCTAACTCGTTTGTTTCGCCTGCATTTGAAGCTCTTTCATTTATACTGCAAGTATTTAAAGCTAAATCATTAGTTTCGCATGGATTTGAGGCTAAGCCTTCTAATTCGCACTGTTTTGAAGCTAAATAATGTATTTCGCGTGGATTAGAAGCTAACTCGACTGTTTCGCATGCAGTTGAAGCTATATCACTCATATCGTAAGTACTTGATGCTAAATCATTTGTTTCGCATTGATTTGAAGACATCCTGCTACTTCGCGTTGATTTGAAGCTAAACCATTTATTTCGCATGGATTTGAAGCTGAGTCTTCTACATCGCATTGATTGGAAGCTAAATCATATGTTCTACATGGATTTGAAGCTAACTCGTTTGTTTCGCCTGCATTTGAAGCTCTTTCATTTATACTGCAAGTATTTAAAGCTAAATCATTAATTTCGCATGGATTTGAGGCTAAGCCTTCTAATTCGCACTGTTTTGAAGCTAAATAATGTATTTCGCGTGGATTAGAAGCTAACTCGTCTGTTTCGCATGCAGTTGAAGCTATATCACTCATATCGTAAGTACTTGATGCTAAATCATTTATTTCGCATTGATTTGAAGACATCCTGCTACTTCGCAATGATTTGAAGATAATTCATGTGTCTCGCATGGATTTGAAACTTACTCATTTGTTTCGCCTGCATTGAAGCTATATCACTTATATCGCAAGTATTTGATGCTAAATCATTAGTTTCGCATGGATTTGAAGCTAAGCCTACTACTTCGCACTGATTTGAATCCAATTCATTTGTGTCGCATAGATTTGAAACTAAGTCATCTACTTCGCATTAATATGAAGTTAAATCATGTATTTAGCATGGATTTGAAGACATATCACTTATATTCGCAAGTATTTGAAGCTAAACCGCTCTTATCGAATGGATCTGAAGCTAAGCCTTCTACTTCGCATGAATTTGAAGCTAAATCATGTGTTTGGCCTGGATTTGAAGCGAACTCGTTTGTTTCGCATGCAGTTGAAGGTAAATCATGTATATCACAAGCATTTGAAGCTAAACCATTTGTTTCGCATGGATTTGAAGAAAAGTCTTCAACTTCGCATTGATTTGAAGCTAAACCATGTGTTCGCATGAATATTAAGCTAAACAATGTGTTTCGCATGAAATTGAAGCTAACTCGGTTATTTCGCCTGCATTTGATGCTATATCACTTATATCGGAATTATCTGAAGATAAATCAATTGTTTCTCATGTAATTGAAGCTTAGCCTTCTATTTCGCATTGATTTGAAGCTAAATAATATCATTCGCATTGATTTGAATTTAACTCGTTTGTATCGAATGCAGTTGAAGCTATATCATTTATATTCGCCAGTATTTGATCCAAAATCATTCGTTTCGCATGGATTTGAAGCTAAACCTTCTACTTCGCATTGATTTGAAGCTGCATCATGTATTTCGCTTGTATTTGAAACTAACACGTTTGTTTGGCATGCAGTTGAAGCTAAATCATGTATATCACAAGTATTTGAAGATAAACCAGTTGCTTCGCATTGATTTGAAGGTAATCCTTTTACTTCGCAATGATTGGAAGCTAAATCACGTGTTTTGCATTGATTTGAAGCTAAGCCTTCTAGATCGCATTGATTTGAAGCTAAATCATGTGTTTCGCGTGGATTTGAAGGTAACTCGTTTGTCTCGCATGCAGTTGAAGCTAAATCATGTGTTTCGCATGTATTTGAAGATGAACCACTTCAATCGCATGGACTTGAACCTAAGCCTCCTACTTCGCACTGATTTGCAGCTAAATCATGTGTTTCACATGGATTTGAAGTTATTCGTTTGTTTCGCATGCATTTGAAGCTTAGTCATGTGTTTTGCATGGATTTGAAGCTAACTCGTTTGTTTCGCATTCAGTTGAAGCTAAATCATGTATATCACAAGTACTTGAAGCTGAACCGTTTGAATCGGTTTGATTTGAAGCTAAACCTTCTACTTCGCATTGATTTGGATCTAAACCATCTGTTTCGCATGGATTTGAAGCTAACTCGTTCGTTTCGCCTCTATTTGAATCTATATCACTTATATCGCAAGTATTTGAAGCTAAATCATGTGTTTCGCTTGGATTTGCAGCTAAACCTTCTACATCGCATTCATTTGAACCAATTCATGTGTTTCGCGTGGATTTGAAGGTAACTCGTTTGTTTCGCATGCAGTTGTAGCTAAATAATGAATATCGCAAGTATTTGTAGCTAAATCATTTGTTTCGCATGGATTTGAAGCTAAGCCTACTACTTCTCATTGATTTGAAGCTAAATCATTTGTTTCGCATAGAACTGAAGCGACCTCGTTTGTTCCTCCTCCTTTTGAAGCTATATCACTTATATCGCAAGTATTTGAAGCTAAATCACATGTGTCGCATGGATTTGAAGCTGAACCTTCTACATCGAATTGATTTGAAGCTAAATCTTGTGTATCGCATGGATTTGAAGCTAAACCTTCTACATCGCATTGATTTGCAGCTAAATCATGTGTTTCGCATGGATTTGAAGCTAAACCTTCTACATCGCATTGATTTGCAGCTAAATCATGTGTTTCGAATGGATTTGAAGATAACTCGCTTGTGTCGCATGCATTTGAAGCTCTACCATTTATACTGCAAGTATTTGAAGCTAAATCATTCGCTTCGCATGGATTTGAATGTAACTCGTTTGTTTCGCACGCAGTTGAAGCTATACCACCTATATCCCAAGTGTTTGAAGCTCAATAATTTGTTTCGCTTGGATTTGAAGGTAAACCTTCTACATCGCATTGATTTGAAGCTAAATCATGTGTTTCGCATGGATTTGAAGCTAACTCGTTTGTTTCGCATGCAGTTGTAGCTAAATAATGTATATCACAAGTATTTGTAGCTAAACCATTTGTTTCGCATGGATTTGAAGCTAAGCCTTCTACTTCGCATTGATTTGAAGCTAAATCATTTGTTTCGCATGGAATTGAAGCTACCTCGTTTGTTCCTCCTGTTTTTGAAGCTATATCACTTATATCACAAGTATTTGTAGCTAAACCATTTGTTTCGCATGGATTTGAAACTAAGCCTTCTACTTCGCATTGATTTGAAGCTAAATCATTTGTTTGGCATGGATTTGAAGCTAAACCCTCTACATCGCATTAATTGGAAGCTAAATCACGTGTTTTGCATGGATTTGAAGCTAACTCGTTCGTTGCGCATACAGTTAAATCTCAATAACGTATATCACAAGTATTTGAAGCTAAACCATTTGTTTCGCATGGATTTGAAGCTAAGCCTTCTACTTCGCATTAATTGGAAGCTAAATCACGTGTTTTGCGTGGATTTGAAGCTGAACCTTCTACATCGCATTGATTTGCAAATGAATTCTGTGTTTCGCATGGATTTGAAGGTAACTCGTTCGTTTCGCCTCTATTTGAATCTATATCACTTATATCGCAAGTATTTGAAGCTAAATCATGTGTTTCGCTTGGATTTGCAGCTAAACCTTCTACATCGCATTCATTTGAACCAATTCATGTGTTTCGCGTGGATTTGAAGGTAACTCGTTTGTTTCGCATGCAGTTGAAGCTATATCACCTTTATCCCAAGTGTTTGAAGCTCAATCATTTGTTTCGCATGGATTTGAAGCTAAACCTTCTACATCGCATTGATTTTAAGCTAAATCATGTGTTTCGCATGGATTTGAAGCTAACTCGTTTGTTTCGCATGCAGTTGTAGCTAAATAATGTATATCACAAGTATTTGTAGCTAAACCATTTGTTTCGCATGGATTTGAAGCTAAGCCCTCTACTTCGCATTGATTTGAAGCTAAATCATTTGTTTCGCATGGAATTGAAGCTACCTCGTTTGTTCCTCCAGATTTTGAAGCTATATCACTTATATCGCAAGTATTTGAAGCTAAATCATGTGCGTCGCATGGATTTGAAGCTGAACTTTCTACATCGCATTGATTGGAAGCTAAATCTTGTGTATCGCATGGATTTGAAGCTAAACCCTCTACATCGCATTGATTTGCAACTAAATCATGTGTTTCACATGGATCTGAAGCTAATTAGTTTGTTTCGCCTGCATTTGAAGCTATATCACTTATATTCGCAAGCATTTGAGGCTAAATCATTCGTTTCGCATGGTTTTGAAGCTAAACCTTCTACATCGCATGGATTTGAAGCTAAACCTTCTAGATCGCATTGATTTGTAGCTAAATCACGTGTTTTGCATGGATTACAAGCTAAGCCTTCTACTTCGCATTAATAGGTAGCTAAAGCACGTGATTCGCTTGGATTAGAAGCTAAACCTTCTACATCGCATTCATTTGAAGCTGAAACATGTGTTTCGCGTGGATTTGAAGGTAACTCGTTTGTTTCGCATGCAGTTGTAGCTTAATAATTTATATCACAAGTATTTGTAGCTAAATCATTTGTTTCGCATGGATTTGAAGCTAAGCCTTCTACTTCGCATTGATTTGAAGCTAAATCCTTTGTTTCGCATAGAACTGAAGCTACCTAGTTTGCTCCTCCTGCTTTTGAAGCTATATCACTTATATCGCAAGTATTTGAAGCTAAATCATATGTGTCGCATGGATTTGAAGCTGAACCTTCTACATCGCATTGATTTGAAGCTAAATCTTGTAAATCGCATGGATTTGAAGCTAAACCTTCTACATCGCATTGATTTGAATCTAAATCATGTGTTTCGCATGGATTTGAAGCTAACTCGATTGTTTCGCATGCAGTTGTAGCTAAATAATGTATATCACAAGTATTTGTAGCTAAGCCATTTGTTTCGCATGGATTTGAAGCTAAGCCCTCTACTTCGCATTGATTTGAAGCTAAATCATTTGTTTCGCATGAAATTGAAGCTACCTCGTTTGTTCCTCCAGATTTTGAAGCTATATCACTTATATCGCAAGTATTTGAAGCTAAATCATGTGCGTCGCATGGATTTGAAGCTGAACTTTCTACATCGCATTGATTGGAAGCTAATTCTTGTGTATCGCATGGATTTGAAGCTAAACCCTCTACATCGCATTGATTTGCAACTAAATCATGTGTTTCGCATGGATCTGAAGCTAACTCGTTTGTTTCGCCTGCATTTGAAGCTATATCACTTATATTCGCAAGCATTTGATGCTAAATCATTCGTTTCGCATGGATTTGAAGCTAAACCTTCTACATCGCATGGATTTGAAGCTAAACCTTCTAGATCGCATTGATTTGTAGCTAAATCACGTGTTTTGCATGGATTACAAGCTAAGCCTTCTACTTCGCATTAATAGGAAGCTAATGCACGTGATTCGCTTGGATTTGAAGCTAAACCTTCTACATCGCATTCATTTGAAGCTGAAACATGTGCTTCGCGTGGATTTGAAGGTAACTCGTTTGTTTCGCATGCAGTTGTAGCTTAATAATTTATATCACAAGTATTTGTAGCTAAATCATTTGTTTCGCATGGATTTGAAGCTAAGCCTTCTACTTCGCATTGATTTGAAGCTAAATCCTTTGTTTCGCATAGAACTGAAGCTACCAAGTTTGCTCCTCCTGCTTTTGAAGCTATATCACTTATATCGCAAGTATTTGAAGCTAAATCATATGTGTCTCATGGATTTGAAGCTGAACCTACTACATCGCATGATTTGAAGCTAAACCTTCTACATCGCATTGATTTGAAGCTAAATCATGTGTTTCGCATGGATTTGAAGCTAACTCGTTTGTCTCGCATGCAGTTGTAGCTTAATAATTTATATCACAAGCATTTGTAGCTTTGCCATTTGTTTCGCATGGATTTGAAGCTAAGCCTTCTACTTCGCATTGATTTGAAACTAAATCATTTGTTTCGCGTGGAATTGAAGCTACCTCGTTTGTTCCTCCTGCTTTTGAAGCTATATCACTTATACCGCAAGAATTTGCAGCTAAATCATATGTGTCGCATGGATTTGAAGCTGAACCTTCTACATCGCATTGATTTGAAGCTAAATCTTGTAAATCGCATGGATTTGAAGCTAAACCTTCTACATCGCATTGATTTGAATCTAAATCATGTGTTTCGCATGGATTTGAAGCTAACTCGATTGTTTCGCATGCAGTTGTAGCTAAATAATGTATATCACAAGTATTTGTAGCTAAACCATTTGTTTCGCATGGATTTGAAGCTAAGTCCTCTACTTCGCATTGATTTGAAGCTAAATCATTTGTTTTGTATGGAATTGAAGCTACCTCGTTTGTTCCTCCAGATTTTGAAGCTATATCACTAATATCGCAAGTATTTGAAGCTAAATCATGTGCGTCGCATGGATTTGAAGCTGAACTTTCTACATCGCATTGATTGGAAGCTAAATCTTGTGTATCGCATGGATTTGAAGCTAAACCCTCTACATCGCATTGATTTGCAACTAAATCATGTGTTTCGCATGGATCTGAAGCTAACTCGTTTGTTTCGCCTGCATTTGAAGCTATATCACTTATATTCGCAAGCATTTGATGCTAAATCATTCGTTTCGCATGGATTTGAAGCTAAACCTTCTACATCGCATGGATTTGAAGCTAAACCTTCTAGATCGCATTGATTTGTAGCTAAATCACGTGTTTCGCATGGATTACAAGCTAAGCCTTCTACTTCGCATTAATAGGAAGCTAAAGCACGTGATTCGCTTGGATTTGAAGCTAAACCTTCTACATCGCATTCATTTGAAGCTGAAACATGTGTTTCGCGTGGATTTGAAGGTAACTCGTTTGTTTCGCATGCAGTTGTAGCTTAATAATTTATATCACAAGTATTTGTAGCTAAATCATTTGTTTCGCATGGATTTGAAGCTAAGCCTTCTACTTCGCATTGATTTGAAGCTAAATCCTTTGTTTCGCATAGAACTGAAGCTACCAAGTTTGCTCCTCCTGCTTTTGAAGCTATATCACTTATATCGCAAGTATTTGAAGCTAAATCATATGTGTCTCATGGATTTGAAGCTGAACCTACTACATCGCATGATTTGAAGCTAAACCTTCTACATCGCATTGATTTGAAGCTAAATCATGTGTTTCGCATGGATTTGAAGCTAACTCGTTTGTCTCGCATGCAGTTGTAGCTTAATAATTTATATCACAAGCATTTGTAGCTTTGCCATTTGTTTCGCATGGATTTGAAGCTAAGCCTTCTACTTCGCATTGATTTGAAGCTAAATCATTTGTTTCGCGTGGAATTGAAGCTACCTCGTTTGTTCCTCCTGCTTTTGAAGCTATATCACTTATACCGCAAGAATTTGCAGCTAAATCATATGTGTCGCATGGATTTGAAGCTGAACCTTCTACATCGCATTGATTTGAAGCTAAATCTTGTAAATCGCATGGATTTGAAGCTAAACCTTCTACATCGCATTGATTTGAATCTAAATCATGTGTTTCGCATGGATTTGAAGCTAACTCGATTGTTTCGCATGCAGTTGTAGCTAAATAATGTATATCACAAGTATTTGTAGCTAAACCATTTGTTTCGCATGGATTTGAAGCTAAGTCCTCTACTTCGCATTGATTTGAAGCTAAATCATTTGTTTCGCATGGAATTGAAGCTACCTCGTTTGTTCCTCCAGATTTTGAAGCTATATCACTAATATCGCAAGTATTTGAAGCTAAATCATGTGCGTCGCATGGATTTGAAGCTGAACTTTCTACATCGCATTGATTGGAAGCTAAATCTTGTGTATCGCATGGATTTGAAGCTAAACCCTCTACATCGCATTGATTTGCAACTAAATCATGTGTTTCGCATGGATCTGAAGCTAACTCGTTTGTTTCGCCTGCATTTGAAGCTATATCACTTATATTCGCAAGCATTTGATGCTAAATCATTCGTTTCGCATGGATTTGAAGCTAAACCTTCTAGATCGCATTGATTTGTAGCTAAATCACGTGTTTTGCATGGATTACAAGCTAAGCCTTCTACTTCGCATTAATAGGAAGCTAAAGCACGTGATTCGCTTGGATTGGAAGCTAAACCTTCTACATCGCATTCATTTGAAGCTGAAACATGTGTTTCGCGTGGATTTGAAGGTAACTCGTTTGTTTCGCATGCAGTTGTAGCTAAATAATGTATATCACAAGTATTTGTAGCTAAATAATTTGTTTCGCATGGATTTGAAGCTAAGCCTTCTACTTCGCATTGATTTGAAGCTAAATCATTTGTTTCGCATAGAACTGAAGCTACCTCGTTTGTTCCTCCTGCTTTTGAAGCTATATCACTTATATCGCAAGTATTTGAAGCTAAATCATATGTGTCGCATGGATTTGAAGCTGAACCTACTACATCGCATGATTTAAAGCAAAATCTTGTGTATCGCATGGATTTGAAGCTAAACCTTCTACATCGCATTGATTTGAAGCTAAATCATGTGTTTCGCATGGATTTGAAGCTAACTCGTTTGTCTCGCATGCAGTTGTAGCTTAATAATTTATATCACAAGCATTTGTAGCTTTGCCATTTGTTTCGCATGGATTTGAAGCTAAGCCTTCTACTTCGCATTGATTTGAAGCTAAATCATTTGTTTCGCGTGGAATTGAAGCTACCTCGTTTGTTCCTCCTGCTTTTGAAGCTATATCACTTATATCGCAAGTATTTGCAGCTAAATCATATGTGTCGCATGGATTTGAAGCTGAACCTTCTACATCGCATTGATTTGAAGCTAAATCTTGTAAATCGCATGGATTTGAAGCTAAACCTTCTACATCGCATTGATTTGAATCTAAATCATGTGTTTCGCATGGATTTGAAGCTAACTCGATTGTTTCGCATGCAGTTGTAACTAAATAATGTATATCACAAGTATTTGTAGCTAAGCCATTTGTTTCGCGTGGATTTGAAGCTAAGCCCTCTACTTCGCATTGATTTGAAGCTAAATCATTTGTTTCGCATGAAATTGAAGCTACCTCGTTTGTTCCTCCAGATTTTGAAGCTATATCACTTATATCGCAAGTATTTGAAGCTAAATCATGTGCGTCGCATGGATTTGAAGCTGAACTTTCTACATCGCATTGATTGGAAGCTAAATCTTGTGTATCGCATGGATTTGAAGCTAAACCCTCTACATCGCATTGATTTGCAACTAAATCATGTGTTTCGCATGGATCTGAAGCTAACTCGTTTGTTTCGCCTGCATTTGAAGCTATATCACTTATATTCGCAAGCATTTGATGCTAAATCATTCGTTTCGCATGGATTTGAAGCTAAACCTTCTACATCGCATGGATTTGAAGCTAAACCTTCTAGATCGCATTGATTTGTAGCTAAATCACGTGTTTCGCATGGATTACAAGCTAAGCCTTCTACATCGCATTAATAGGAAGCTAAAGCACGTGATTCGCTTGGATTTGAAGCTAAACCTTCTACATCGCATTCATTTGAAGCTGAAACATGTGTTTCGCGTGGATTTGAAGGTAACTCGTTTGTTTCGCATGCAGTTGTAGCTTAATAATTTATATCACAAGTATTTGTAGCTAAATCATTTGTTTCGCATGGATTTGAAGCTAAGCCTTCTACTTCGCATTGATTTGAAGCTAAATCCTTTGTTCCGCATAGAACTGAAGCTACCAAGTTTGCTCCTCCTGCTTTTGAAGCTATATCACTTATATCGCAAGTATTTGAAGCTAAATCATATGTGTCTCATGGATTTGAAGCTGAACCTACTACATCGCATGATTTGAAGCTAAACCTTCTACATCGCATTGATTTGAAGCTAAATCATGTGTTTCGCATGGATTTGAAGCTAACTCGTTTGTCTCGCATGCAGTTGTAGCTTAATAATTTATATCACAAGCATTTGTAGCTTTGCCATTTGTTTCGCATGGATTTGAAGCTAAGCCTTCTACTTCGCATTGATTTGAAGCTAAATCATTTGTTTCGCGTGGAATTTAAGCTACCTCGTTTGTTCCTCCTGCTTTTGAAGCTATATCACTTATATCGCAAGTATTTGCAGCTAAATCATATGTGTCGCATGGATTTGAAGCTGAACCTTCTACATCGCATTGATTTGAAGCTAAATCTTGTAAATCGCATGGATTTGAAGCTAAACCTTCTACATCGCATTGATTTGAATCTAAATCATGTGTTTCGCATGGATTTGAAGCTAACTCGATTGTTTCGCATGCAGTTGTAACTAAATAATGTATATCACAAGTATTTGTAGCTAAGCCATTTGTTTCGCATGGATTTGAAGCTAAGCCCTCTACTTCGCATTGATTTGAAGCTAAATCATTTGTTTCGCATGAAATTGAAGCTACCTCGTTTGTTCCTCCAGATTTTGAAGCTATATCACTTATATCGCAAGTATTTGAAGCTAAATCATGTGCGTCGCATGGATTTGAAGCTGAACTTTCTACATCGCATTGATTGGAAGCTAAATCTTGTGTATCGCATGGATTTGAAGCTAAACCCTCTACATCGCATTGATTTGCAACTAAATCATGTGTTTCGCATGGATCTGAAGCTAACTCGTTTGTTTCGCCTGCATTTGAAGCTATATCACTTATATTCGCAAGCATTTGATGCTAAATCATTCGTTTCGCATGGATTTGAAGCTAAACCTTCTACATCGCATGGATTTGAAGCTAAACCTTCTAGATCGCATTGATTTGTAGCTAAATCACGTGTTTCGCATGGATTACAAGCTAAGCCTTCTACATCGCATTAATAGGAAGCTAAAGCACGTGATTCGCTTGGATTTGAAGCTAAACCTTCTACATCGCATTCATTTGAAGCTGAAACATGTGTTTCGCGTGGATTTGAAGGTAACTCGTTTGTTTCGCATGCAGTTGTAGCTTAATAATTTATATCACAAGTATTTGTAGCTAAATCATTTGTTTCGCATGGATTTGAAGCTAAGCCTTCTACTTCGCATTGATTTGAAGCTAAATCCTTTGTTTCGCATAGAACTGAAGCTACCAAGTTTGCTCCTCCTGCTTTTGAAGCTATATCACTTATATCGCAAGTATTTGAAGCTAAATCATATGTGTCTCATGGATTTGAAGCTGAACCTACTACATCGCATGATTTGAAGCTAAACCTTCTACATCGCATTGATTTGAAGCTAAATCATGTGTTTCGCATGGATTTGAAGCTAACTCGTTTGTCTCGCATGCAGTTGTAGCTTATTAATTTATATCACAAGCATTTGTAGCTTTGCCATTTGTTTCGCATGGATTTGAAGCTAAGCCTTCTACTTCGCATTGATTTGAAACTAAATCATTTGTTTCGCGTGGAATTGAAGCTACCTCGTTTGTTCCTCCTGCTTTTGAAGCTATATCACTTATACCGCAAGAATTTGCAGCAAAATCATATGTGTCGCATGGATTTGAAGCTGAACCTTCTACATCGCATTGATTTGAAGCTAAATCTTGTAAATCGCATGGATTTGAAGCTAAACCTTCTACATCGCATTGATTTGAATCTAAATCATGTGTTTCGCATGGATTTGAAGCTAACTCGATTGTTTCGCATGCAGTTGTAGCTAAATAATGTATATCACAAGTATTTGTAGCTAAACCATTTGTTTCGCATGGATTTGAAGCTAAGTCCTCTACTTCGCATTGATTTGAAGCTAAATCATTTGTTTCGCATGGAATTGAAGCTACCTCGTTTATTCCTCCAGATTTTGAAGCTATATCACTAATATCGCAAGTATTTGAAGCTAAATCATGTGCGTCGCATGGATTTGAAGCTGAACTTTCTACATCGCATTGATTGGAAGCTAAATCTTGTGTATCGCATGGATTTGAAGCTAAACCCTCTACATCGCATTGATTTGCAACTAAATCATGTGTTTCGCATGGATCTGAAGCTAACTCGTTTGTTTCGCCTGCATTTGAAGCTATATCACTTATATTCGCAAGCATTTGATGCTAAATCATTCGTTTCGCATGGATTTGAAGCTAAACCTTCTACATCGCATGGATTTGAAGCTAAACCTTCTAGATCGCATTGATTTGTAGCTAAATCACGTGTTTTGCATGGATTACAAGCTAAGCCTTCTACTTCGCATTAATAGGAAGCTAAAGCACGTGATTCGCTTGGATTTGAAGCTAAACCTTCTACATCGCATTCATTTGAAGCTGAAACATGTGTTTCGCGTGGATTTGAAGGTAACTCGTTTGTTTCGCATGCAGTTGTAGCTAAATAATGTATATCACAAGTATTTGTAGCTAAATAATTTGTTTCGCATGGATTTGAAGCTAAGCCTTCTACTTCGCATTGATTTGAAGCTAAATCATTTGTTTCGCATAGAACTGAAGCTACCTCGTTTGTTCCTCCTGCTTTTGAAGCTATATCACTTATATCGCAAGTATTTGAAGCTAAATCATATGTGTCGCATGGATTTGAAGCTGAACCTACTACATCGCATGATTTAAAGCAAAATCTTGTGTATCGCATGGATTTGAAGCTAAACCTTCTACATCGCATTGATTTGAAGCTAAATCATGTGTTTCGCATGGATTTGAAGCTAACTCGTTTGTCTCGCATGCAGTTGTAGCTTAATAATTTATATCACAAGCATTTGTAGCTTTGCCATTTGTTTCGCATGGATTTGAAGCTAAGCCTTCTACTTCGCATTGATTTGAAGCTAAATCATTTGTTTCGCGTGGAATTGAAGCTACCTCGTTTGTTCCTCCTGCTTTTGAAGCTATATCACTTATATCGCAAGTATTTGCAGCTAAATCATATGTGTCGCATGGATTTGAAGCTGAACCTTCTACATAGCATTGATTTGAAGCTAAATCTTGTAAATCGCATGGATTTGAAGCTAAACCTTCTACATCGCATTGATTTGAATCTAAATCATGTGTTTCGCATGGATTTGAAGCTAACTCGATTGTTTCGCATGCAGTTGTAGCTAAATAATGTATATCACAAGTATTTGTAGCTAAGCCATTTGTTTCGCATGGATTTGAAGCTAAGCCCTCTACTTCGCATTGATTTGAAGCTAAATCATTTGTTTCGCATGAAATTGAAGCTACCTCGTTTGTTCCTCCAGATTTTGAAGCTATATCACTTATATCGCAAGTATTTGAAGCTAAATCATGTGCGTCGCATGGATTTGAAGCTGAACTTTCTACATCGCATTGATTGGAAGCTAAATCTTGTGTATCGCATGGATTTGAAGCTAAACCCTCTACATCGCATTGATTTGCAACTAAATCATGTGTTTCGCATGGATCTGAAGCTAACTCGTTTGTTTCGCCTGCATTTGAAGCTATATCACTTATATTCGCAAGCATTTGATGCTAAATCATTCGTTTCGCATGGATTTGAAGCTAAACCTTCTACATCGCATGGATTTGAAGCTAAACCTTCTAGATCGCATTGATTTGTAGCTAAATCACGTGTTTCGCATGGATTACAAGCTAAGCCTTCTACTTCGCATTAATAGGAAGCTAAAGCACGTGATTCGCTTGGATTTGAAGCTAAACCTTCTACATCGCATTCATTTGAAGCTGAAACATGTGTTTCGCGTGGATTTGAAGGTAACTCGTTTGTTTCGCATGCAGTTGTAGCTAAATAATGTATATCACAAGTATTTGTAGCTAA
The DNA here is from genome assembly GCF_051020955.1 of Megalopta genalis. Taxonomy (NCBI): domain Eukaryota; kingdom Metazoa; phylum Arthropoda; class Insecta; order Hymenoptera; family Halictidae; genus Megalopta; species Megalopta genalis. Next base: position 85,112 of record NW_027477066.1, read on the forward strand.
ATAATTTGTTTCGCATGGATTTGAAGCTAAGCCTTCTACTTCGCATTGATTTGAAGCTAAATCATTTGTTTCGCATAGAACTGAAGCTACCTCGTTTGTTCCTCCTGCTTTTGAAGCTATATCACTTATATCGCAAGTATTTGAAGCTAAATCATATGTGTCGCATGGATTTGAAGCTAACTCATGTATTTGGCGTGGATTTGAAGGTAACTCGTTTGTTTCGCATGCAGTTGGAGCTATACCACCTATATCCCAAGTGTTTGAAGCTCAATCATTTGTTTCGCTTGGATTTGAAGCTAAACCTTCTACATCGCATGGATTTGAAACTAAACCTTGTACATCGCATTGAGTTGCAGCTAAATCATGTGTTTCGCATGGATTTGAAGCTAACTCGTTCGTTGTGCATGCAGTTAAATCTAAATAACGTATATCACAAGTATTTGAAGCTAAACCATTTGTATCGCATGGATTTGAAGCTAAGCCTTCTACTTCGCATTAATTAGAAGCTAAATCACGTGTTTTGCATGGATTTGAAGCTAAAGCTTCTACATCGCATTGATTAGAATCTAAATCATGTGTTTCGCATGGATTTGAAGCTAACCCGTTTGTTTCGCATTCAGTTGAAGCTAAATCATGTCTTTCACAAGTATTTGAAGATGAACCATTTGAATCGCATTGATTTAAACATGAGCCTACTACTTCGCACTGATTTGCAGCTAAATCACGTGTTTCGCATGGATTTGAAGCTAAACCTTCTACATCCCGTGGATTTGAAGCTAAATCGTGTGTTTCGCATGGATTTGAAGCTAAACCTTCTACAACGCATTTATTTGCAGCTGAATCATCTCTTTCGCATGGATTTGAAGCTAACTCGTTCGTTTCTCCTGTATTTGAATCTATTTAACTTATATCGCAAGTATTTGAAGCTAAATCATGTGTTTCGCATGGATTTGAAGCTAAACCTTCTACATCCCGTGGATTTGAAGCTAAATCATGTGTTTGGCATGGATTTGAAGCTATAACTTCTACATCGCATTGATTTGCAGCTAAATCATGTGTTTTGCATGGATTTGAAGCTAACTCGTTCGTTTGGCCTGCAGTTGAATCTACATCACTTATATCGCAAGTATTTGAAGCTAAATCATGTGTATCGCGTGGATTTTGAAGCTAACTCGTTTGATTAGTCTGCATTTGAAGCTATATCACTTATACGCCAAGTGTTTGAAGCTAAATCATTTGCTTCGCATGGATTTGGAGCTAAATCTTCAACATCGCATTGATTTGCAGCTAAATCATGTGTTTCGCTTGGATTTGAAGCTAACTCGTTCGTTGCGCATACAGTTAAATCTAAATAACGTATATCACAAGTATTTGAAGCTAAACCATTTGTTTCGCATGGATTTGAAGCTAAGCCTTCTCCTTCGCATTAATTGGAAGCTAAATCACGTGTTTTGCATGGATTGAAGCTGAACCTTCTACATCGCATTGATTTGCAAATGAATCATGTGTTTCGCATGGCTTTGAATCTAACTCGTTCGTTTCGCCTGTATTTGAATCTATACCACTTATATCGCAAGTATTTGAAGCTAAATCATGTGTTTCGCTTGAATTTGAAGCTAAACCTTCTACATCGCATTCATTTGAACCAATTCCTGTGTTTCGCGTGGATCTGTAGGTAACTCGATTGTTTCGCATGCAGTTGAAGCAATATCACATTTATCCCAAGTGTTTGAAGCTCAATCATTTGTTTCGTATGGATTTGAAGCTAAACCTTCTACATCGCATTGAGTTGAAGCTAACTCATGTGTTTGGCGTGGATTTGAAGGTAACTCGTTTGTTTCGCATGCAGTTGAAGCTATAACACCTATATCCCAAGTGTGTGAAGCTCAATCATTTGTTTCTCATGGATTTGAAGCTAAACCGTCTACATCGCATAGATTTGAAGCTAAATCATTTGTTTCGCATAGAACTGAAGCTACCTCGTTTGTTCCTCCTGCTTTTGAAGCTATATCAATTATATCGCAAGTATTTGAAGCTAAATCATATGTGTCGCATGGATTTGAAGCTGAACCTTCTTCATCGAATTGATTTGAAGCTAAATCTTGTGTATCGCATGGATTTGAAGCTAAACCTTCTACATCGCATTGATTTGAAGCTAAATCATGTGTTTCGCATGGATTTGAAGCTAACTCGTTCGTTTGGCCTGCAGTTGAATCTACATCACTTATATCGCAAGTATTTGAAGCTAAATCATGTGTTTCGCGTGGATTCGGAGCTAACTCGTTTGCTTCGAATGCAGTTGAAGCTAAATCATGTATATCACAAGTATTTTAAGCTAAACCATTTGTATCGCATGGATTTGAAGCTCTGCCTTCTACTTCGCAGTGATTTGACGCTAAATATTGTGTTTCGAATGGATTTGAAGCTAACTCGTTTGTTTCGCATGCAGTTGCAACTAAATCATGTATATCACAAGTCTTTGCAGCTAAACAATTCAGTCGCATGGATTTGAAGCTAAGCCTTCTACTTGGCATTGAATTGAAGCTAAATCGTCTGTTTTGCATGGATTTGAAGGTAACTCGTTTGTTTCGCATGCAGTTGAAGCTAAATCATGTCTTTCACAAGTATTTGAAGATGAACCATTTGAATCGCATGGCTTTGAACCTGAGCCTTCTATTTCGCACTGATTTGCACCTAAATAATGTGTTTCGCATGGATTTGAAGCTAAACCTTCTACATCCCATGGATTTGAAGCTAAATCATGTGTTTGGCATGGATTTGAAGCTAAGCCTTCTACTTCGCATTGATTGGATCCTAAATCACGTGTTTTGCATGGATTTGAAGGTAACTCGTTTGTTTCGCATGCAGTTGAAGTTAAATCATGTCTTTTACAAGTATTTGAAGATGAACCATTTGAATCGCATGGCTTTGAACCTGAGCCTTCTACTTCGCACTGATTTGCACCTCAATAATGTGTTTCGCATGGATTTGAAGCTAACTCATTTGTTTCGCCTGCATTTGAAGCTATATCACTTATACCGCAAGTATTTGAAGGTAAATAATTTGTTTCGCATGGATGTGAAGCTAAGCCTTCTACTTCGCATTGATTGGATGCTAAATCATGTGTTTCGCATGAATTTGAAGCTAACTTGTTTGTTTCGCCTGCAGTTGAAGCTAAATCATGTATATCCGAACTATTTGAAGCTAAACCATTTGATTCGCATGGATTTGAAGCTAAACCTTCTACATCGCATGGATTTGAAGCTAAACCTTCTAGATCGCATTGATTTGTAGCTAAATCACGTGTTTCGCATGGATTAGAAGCTAAGCCTTCTACTTCGCATTAATAGGAAGCTAAAGCACGTGATTCGCTTGGATTTGAAGCTAAATCTTCTACATCGCATTCATTTGAAGCTGAAACTTGTGTTTCGCGTGGATTTGAAGGTAACTCGTTTGTTTCGCATGCAGTTGAAGCTATATCACCTTTATCCCAAGTGTTTGAAGCTCAATCATTTGTTTCGCGTGGATTTGAAGCTAAACCTTCTACATCGCATTGATTTGAAGCTAAATCTTGTGTATCGCATGGATTTGAAGCTAAACCTTCTACATCGCATTGATTTGAAGCTAAATCATGTGTTTCGCATGGATTTGAAGCTAACTCGTTTGTTTCGCATGCAGTTGTAGCTAAATAATGTATATCACAAGTATTTCTAGCTAAACCATTTGTTTCGCATGGATTTGAAGCTAAGCCTTCTACTTCGCATTGATATCAATCTAAATCATGTGTTTCGCTTGGATTTGAAACTCACACATTTGTTTCGTATGCACTTGAAGCTAAATCATGTATATCACAAGAATTTGAAGTTAAACCATTTGTTCCGCCTGGATCTGAAGCTAAGCCGTCTACTTCTCATTGACATCAAGCTAAATCATGTGTTTCGCATTGATTTGAAGCTGAATCATGTGTTCCGCACGAGTTTGAAGTTAACTCGTTTGTTTCGCCTGCATTTGAAGCCATATCACATATATCGCAAGTATTAAAAGCAAAGTCATTTGTTTCGCACGGTTTCGTAGCTAAGCTTTCTACTTCGAAATTGATTGGAATCTAAATCATGTGTTTCGCATGGATTTGAAGCTACCTTGTTTGTTCCGCATGCAGTTGAAGCTAAATCATGTTTATCACAAGTATTTGATGCTAAATCATTTGTTTCGCATGGATTTGAAGCTAAGCCTTCTACTTCTCATTGACATCAATCTAAATCATGTGTTTCGCATTGATTTGAAGCTAAATCATGTGTATTGCATTGATTTGAAGCTGATTCTTTTGTCTCGCATGGAGTTGAATATAAATCACGTTTATCACAAGTATCTGAAGCAAATCCATTTGTTTCGCAAGTATTTAAAGCTAAATCATTCGGTTCGTATGGGGTTGAAGCTAAGCCTTCTACTTCGTATTGATTTGAACCCAAATCATGTGTTTCGCATGGATCTGTAGCTAACTCGTTTGTTTCGCCTGCGTTTGCAGCTACGTCACTTATATTCGCAAGTAATTGTAGCTAAATCTTTCGTTTCGCATGGATTTGAAGCTAAGCCTTCTAATTCGCATTGTTTTGAAGCTAAATAATGTGTTTCTCGTGGATTCGGAGCTAACTCGTTTGCTTCGAATGCAGTTGAAGCTAAATCATGTATATCACAAGTATTTGAAGCTAAACAATTTGTTTCGCATGGATTTGAAGCTAAGACTTCTACTTCGCCTTGATTGGAAGCTAAATCATGTGTTCTACATGGATTTGAAGCTAACTCGTTTGATTCGTCTGCATTTGAAGCTATATCACTTATATCGCAAGTATTTGAAGCTAGATCATTTGTATCGCATGGATTTGAAGCTAAGTCTTCTACTTCAGCAGTGATTTGAAGCTAAATCATTTGTTTCGCATGGATTTGAAGCTAATCCATCTACATCGCATTGATTTGAGGCTAAATCAAGTGTTTCGCTTGGATTTGTAGCTAAACCTTCTAGATCGCGTTCATTAGCATCTAAATCATGTGTTTTGCACGGATTTGAAGCTAATCCTTCTACTTCGCATTGATTTGAAGCTAAGTCATGTGTTTCGCATGGATTTTGAAGCTAACTCGTTTGATTCGTCTGCATTTGAAGCTATATCACTTATATCCTAAGTGTTTGAAGCTCAATCGTTTGTTCCGCTTGGATTAGAAGCTAAACCTTCCACGTCGCTTTGATTCGAAGCTAAATCTAGTGTTTTTCATGGATTTGAAACTAAGTCGTTTGTTCCCCCTGCATTTGAAGCTATATCACTTATACCGCAAGTATCTGAAGCTAAATGAATTGTTTCTCATGCATTTGAAGCTAAGCCTTCTGATTCGCATTGTTTTGAAGCTAAATCATGTGTTTCGCGTGGACTTGAAGCTAGCTCGTTCGTTTTGCCTGCATTTGAATCTACATCACTTATATCGCAAGTATTTGAAGCTAAATCATTTGTTTCGCATGGATTTGAAACTAAACCTTCTACATCGCATTGATTTGTAGCTAAATCATGTGTTTCGTTTGGATTTGATACTATCTCGTTTGTTTCGTCTGCATTTGAAGCAATATCACTTATATCGCAAATATTTAAATGTAATCATTTGTTTCGCGCGGATTTTAAGCTAAACCTTCTACTTCGCATTGGTTTGTAGCTAAATCATGTGTATCGCATGTATTTGAAGCTAACTCGTTTGCATCGCATGCAGATGAAGTTAAATCATGTATATCACAAGTAGTTGAAACTAAACCATTTGTTTCGCATGGATTTGAAGATGGGCCGTCTACTTCGCATTGATTTGAAGCTAAATCATGTGTTTCGCATGGATTTGAAGCTAACTAGTTCGTTTCGCCTGTATTTGAATCTATATCACTTATATCGCAACTATTTGAAGCTAAATCATGTGTTTCGCTTGGATTTGAAGCTAAACCTTCTATATCGCATTCATTTGAACCAATTCATGTGTTTCGCGTGGATTTGAAGGTAACTCGTTTGTTTCGCATGCAGTTGAAGCTATATCACCTTTATCCCAAGTGTTTGAAGCTCAATCTTTGTTTCACATGGATTTGAAGCTAAACCTTCTACATCGCATTGATTTCAAGCTAACTCATTTGTTTCGCATAGAACTGAAGCTAAACCTTCTACATCGCATTGATTTGCAGCTAAACCATGTGTTTCGCATGGATTTGAAGCTAACTCGTTCGTTGCGCATACAGTTAAATCTCAATAACGTATATCACAAGTATTTGAAGCTAAACCATTTGTTTCGCACGGATTTGAAGCTAAGCCTTCTACTTCGCATTAATTGGAAGATAAATCACGTGTTTTGCATGGATTTGAAGCTGAACCTTCTACATCGCATTGATTTGCAAATGAATCATGTGTTTCGCATGGATTTGAATCTAACTAGTTCGTTTCGCCTGTATTTGAATCTATATCACTTATATCGCAACTATTTGAAGCTAAATCATGTGTTTCGCTTGGATTTGAAGCTAAACCTTCTACATCGCATTCATTTGAACCAATTCATGTGTTTCGCGTGGATTTGAAGGTAACTCGTTTGTTTCGCATGCAGTTGAAGCTAAATAATGTATATCACAAGTATTTGTAGCTAAATCATTTGTTTCGCATGGATTTGAAACTAAGCCTTCTACTTCGCATTGATTTGAAGCTAAATTATTTGCTTCGCATAGAACTGAAGCTACCTCGTTTGTTCCTCCTGCTTTTGAAGCTATATCACTTATATCGCAAGTATTTGAAGCTAAATCATATGTGTCGCATGGATTTGAAGCTGAACCTTCTACATGGCATTGATTTGCAAATGAATCATGTGTTTCGCATGGATTTGAAGCTAACTCGTTCGTTTCGCCTGTATTTGAATCTATATCACTTATATCGCAACTATTTGAAGCTAAATCATGTGTTTCGCTTGGATTTGAAGCTAAACCTTCTACATCGCATTCATTTGAACCAATTCATGTGTTTCGCGTGGATTTGAAGGTAACTCGTTTGTTTCGCATGCAGTTGAAGCTATATCACCTTTAACCCAAGTGTTTGAAGCTCAATCATTTGTTTCACATGGATTTGAAGCTAAACCTTCTACATCGCATTGATTTGAAGCTAACTCATGTGTTTCGCGTGGATTTGAAGGTAACTCGTTTGTTTCGCATGCAGTTGGAGCTATACCACCCATATCCCAAGTGTTTGAAGCTCAATCATTTGTTTCGCATGGATTTGAAGCTAAACCTTCTACATCGCATTGATTTTCAGCTAAATCATGTGTTTCGCTTGGATTTGAAGCTAACTCGTTCGTTGCGCATACAATAAATATAAATAACGTATATAACAAGTATTTGAAGCTAAACCATTTGTTTCGCATGGATTTGAAACTAAGCCTTCTCCATCGCATTAATTGGAAGCTAAATCACGTGTTTTGCATGGATTTGAAGCTGAACCTTCTACATCGCATTGATTTGCAAATGAATCATGTGTTTCGCATGGCTTTGAATCTAGCTCGTTCGTTTCGCCTGTATTTGAATCTATATCACTTATATCGCAAGTATTTGAAGCTAAATCATGTGTTTCGCTTGGATTTGAAGCTAAACCTTCTACATCGCATTCATTTGAACCAATTCATGTGTTTCGCGTGGATCTGAAGGTAACTCGATTGTTTCGCATGCAGTTGAAGCTATATCACATTTATCCCAAGTGTTTGAAGCTCAATCATTTGTTTCGTATGGATTTGAAGCTAAACCTTCTACATCGCATTGAGTTGAAGCTAACTCATGTGTTTCGCGTGGATTTGAAGGTAACTCGTTTGTTTCGCATGCAGTTGAAGCTATAATACCTATATCCCAAGTGTGTGAAGCTCAATCATTTGTTTCTCATGGATTTGAAGCTAAACCGTCTACATCGCATTGATTTTAAGCTAAATCATGTGTTTCGCATGGATTTGAAGCTAACTCGTTTGTTTCGCATGCAGTTGTAGCTAAATAATGTATATCACAAGTATTTGTAGCTAAATCATTTGTTTCGCATGGATTTGAAGCTAAGCCTTCTACTTCGCATTCATTTGAAGCTAAATCATTTGTTTCGCATAGAACTGAAGCTACTTCGTTTGTTCCTCCTGCTTTTGAAGCTATATCACTTATATCGCAAGTATTTGAAGCTAAATCATATGTGTCGCATGGATTTGAAGCTGAACCTTCTACATCGAAGTGATTTGAAGCTAAATCTTGTGTATCGCATGGATTTGAAGCTAAACCTTCTACATCGCATTGATTTGCAGCTAAATCATGTGTTTCGCATGGATTTGAAGCTAACTCGTTCGTTGCGGCTGCAGTTGAATCTACATCACTTATATCGCAAGTATTTGAAGCTAAATCATCTGTATCGCGTGGATTTTGAAGCTAACTCGTTTGATTAGTCTGCATTTGAAGCTATATCACTTATACCCCAAGTGTTTGAAGCTAAATCATTTGTTTCGCATGGATTTGGAGCTAAACCTTCTACATCACATTGATTTGCAGCTAAATCATGTGTTTCGCGTGGATTTGAAGGTAACTCGTTTGTTTCGCATGCAGTTGAAGCTATAACACCTATATCCCAAGTGTGTGAAGCAAAATCATTTGTTTCGCATGGATTTGAAGCTAAACCTTCTACATCGCATTGATTTGAAGCTAACTCATGTGTTTCGCGTGGATTTGAAGGTAACTCGTTTGTTTCGCATGCAGTTGAAGCTATAACACCTATATCCCAAGTGTGTGAAGCAAAATCATTTGTTTCGCATGGATTTGAAGCTAAACCGTCTACATCGCATTGATTTTAAGCTAAATCATGTGTTTCGCATCGATCTGAAGCTAACTCGTTTGTTTCGCATGCAGTTGTAGCTAAATAATGTATATCACAAGTATTTGTAGCTAAATCATTTGTTTCGCATGGATTTGAAGCTAAGCCTTCTACTTCGCATTGATTTGAAGCTAAATCATTTGTTTCGCATAGAACTGAAGCTACCTCGTTTGTTCCTCCTGCTTTTGAAGCTATATCACTTATATCGTAAGTATTTGAAGCTAAATCATATGTGTCGCATGGATTTGAAGCTAAACCTTCTACATCGCATTGATTTGAAGCTAACTCATGTGTTTCGCTTGGATTTGAAGGTAACTCGTTTGTTTCGCATGCAGTTGGAGCTATACCACCCATATCCCAAGTGTTTGAAGCTCAATCATTTGTTTCGCATGGTTTTGAAGCTAAACCTTCTACATCGCATTGATTTTAATCTAAATCATGTGTTTCGCATGGATTTGAAGCTAACTCGTTTGTTTCGCATGCAGTTGTAGCTAAATAATGTATATCACAAGTATTTGTAGCTAAATCATTTGTTTCGCATGGATTTGAAGCTAAGACTTCTACTCCGCATTGATTTGAAGCTAAATCATTTGTTTCGCATGGATTTGAAGCTAAACCTTCTACATCGCATTGATTTGAAGCTAAATCATGTGTATCCCATGTATTTGAAGCTAACTCGTTTGTTTCGCATGCAGTTGTAGCTAAATAATGTATATCACAAGTATTTGTAGCTAAACCATTTGTTTCGCATGGATTTGAAGCTAAGCCCTCTACTTCGCATTGATTTGAAGCTAAATCATTTGTTTCGCATGGAATGGAAGCTAAACCTTATACATCGCATTGATTTGCATCTGAATCATGTGTTTTTTGTTTCGCATGGATTTTGAAGCTAACTCGATTGTGTCGCATGCAGTTTAAGCTAAATCATGTATATCACAAGTATTTGAATCTAAACCATTTGATTCGCATGGCATTTGATGCTAAGCCTTCTACTTCACACTGATTTGATGCTGAATCATGTCTTTCGCATGGATTTGAAGCTAACTCGTTTGTTTCGCATGCAGTTGTAGCTAAATAATGTATATCACAAGTATTTGTAGCTAAACCATTTGTTTGCATGGATTTGAAGCTAAGCCTTCTACTTCGCATTGATTTGAAGCTAAATCATTTGTTTCGCATCCATTTGAATCTAAACCTTCTACATCGCATGGATTTGAAGCTATATCACTTATACCCCAAGTGTTTGAAGCTAAATCATTTGTTTCGCATGGATTTGGAGCTAAACCTTCTACATCGCATTGATTTAAACTTAAATCACGTGTTTCGCATGTATTTGAAGCTAACTCGTTTGTTTCGCATGCAGTTGTAGCTAAATAATGTATATCACAAGTATTTGAAGCTAAATCATATGTGTCGCATGGATTTGAAGCTGCACCTTCTACATCGAATTAATTTGAAGCTATATCTTGTGTATCGCATGGATTTGAAGCTAAACCTTCTACATTGCATTGATTTGAAGCTAAATCATGTGTTTCGCATGGATTTGAAGCTAACTCGTTTGTCTCGCATGCAGTTGTAGCTTAATAATTTATATCACAAGCATTTGTAGCTTATCCATTTGTTTGGCCTGGATTTGAAGCGAACTCGTTTGTTTCGCATGGATTTGAAGCTATACCTTCTACTTCGCATTGATTTGAAGCTGCATCATGTGTTTCGCATGAATTTGAAACTAACGCGTTTGTTCCGCATGCAGTTGAAGCTAAATCATGGTTATCACAAATATTTGAGACTAAACCATTTCTTTCGCGTGGATTTGAACCTAAACTTCTACTTCACATTGATTTGAAGTTAAATCATGTGTTTCGCATATATTTGAACCTAACTCGTTTGTTTCGCATGCAGTTGAAGCTAAGCCTACTACTTCGCATGAATTTGAAGCTAAAACATGTATTTGGCCTGGATTTGAAGCGAACTCGTTTGTTTCGCATGGATTTGAAGCTACAACTTCTACTTCGCATTGATTTGAAGCTGCATACTGTGTTTCGCTTGAATTTGAAACTAACGCGTTTGTTTGGCATGCAGTTGAAGCTAAATCATGTATATCACAAGTATTTGAAGCTAAACGATTTGGGTCACATGGATTTGAAACTAAGCCTTCTACTTCACATTGATTTGAAGTTAAATCTTGTGTTTCACATGGATTTGAAGCTACCTCGTTTGTTTCGCATGCAGTTGAAGCTTAATCATGTATATCATAGGTATCTGCGGCTAAACAATTTGTTTCGCATGTATTTGATGCTAAACCACGTGTTTCGCCTAAATTTGAAGATAAATCATGTGTTTCGCATGCATTTGTAGCTTAATCATGTGTTTTGCATGAATTTGAAGCTAACTCATTTGTTTCGCCTGCATTTGAAGCTATATCACTTATATCGCAAGTATTTGAAGGTAAATCAGTTGTTTCGCATGGATGTGAAACTAAGCCTTCTACTTCGCATTGATTGGAAGCTAACTCATGTGTTTCACATGAATTTGAAGCTAACTTGTTTGTTTCGACTGCAGTTGAAGCTAAATCATGTATATCCGAAGTATTTGAAGCTAAATCATTCGTTTCGCATGGATTTGAATCTAAGCCTTCTAATTCGCATTGTCTTGAAGCTAAATAATGTATTGCGCGTGGATTCGAAGTTAACTCGTCTGTTTCGCATGCAGCTGATGCTAAATCATGTATATCCCAAGTATTTGAAGCTAAACAATTTGTTTCGCATGGATTTGCAGATATGCCTTCTACTTCGCATTGATTTGAAGTTAAATCATGTGATCCGCATGGATTTGACGATAACTCTTTTGTTTCGCCTGCATTTGAAGCTATATTACTTATATCGCAAGTATTTGAAGCTAAATCATTTGTTTCGTGCGGATTTGAAGATAAACCTTCTACATCGCATTAATTTGAAGCTAAATCATATGTTTCGCATGTATTTGAAGCTAACTCGTATGTTTCGCATGCAGTTGAAGCTACATCATGTATATCACAAGTAGTTGAAGCTAAACCATTTGTTTCGCATGGATTTGAAGCTAAGCCTTCTACTTCGCACAGATTTGAATCCAATTCATTTGTGTCGCATAGATTTGAAACTAAGTCTTCTACTTCGCATTTGTATGAAGTTAAATCATGTGTTTAGCATGGATTTGAAGACATATCACTTATATTCGCAAGTATTTGAAGCTAAACCGCTCGTATCGAATGGATCTGAAGCTAAGCCTTCTACTTCGCATGAATTTGTTGGCCTGGATTTGAAGCGAACTCGTTTCTTTCGCATGCAGTTGATGGTAAATCACGTATATCACAAGCATTTGAAGCTAAACCATTTGTTTCGCATGGATTTGAAGAAAGCCTTCAACTTCGCATTGATTTGAAGCTAAACCATGTGTTACGCATGAATATTAAGCAAAACCATGTGTTTCGCATGAATATTAAGCTAAACCATGTGTTTCGCATGAATATTAAGCTAAACCATGTGTTTCGCATGAAATTGAAGCTAACTCGGTTATTTCGCCGGCATTTGATGCTATATCACTTATATCGGAATTATCTGAAGATAAATCAATTGTTTCTCATGTAATTGAAGCTTAGCCTTCTATTTCGCATTGATTTGAAGCTAAATAATATCATTCGCATTGATTTGAATTTAACTCGTTTGTTTCGAATGCAGTTGAAGCTATATCATTTATATTCGCCAGTATTTGATCCAAAATCATTCGATTCGCATGGATTTGAAGCTAAACCTTCTACTTCTCATTGATTTGAAGCTGCATCATGTATTTCGCTTGTATTTGAAACTAACACGTTTGTTTGGCATGCAGTTGAAGCTAAATCATGTATATCACAAGTATTTGAAGATAAACCAGTTGCTTCGCATTGATTTGAAGGTAATCCTTTTACTTCGCATTGATTGGAAGCTAAATCACGTGTTTTGCATTGATTTGAAGCTAAGCCTTCTACATCGCATTGATTTGAAGCTAAATCATGTGTTTCGCGTGGATTGAAGGTAACTCGTTTGTTTCGTATGCATTTGAAGCTATACCAACTATATCCAAGTGTTTGAAGCTCAATCATTTGTTTCGCATGGATTTGAAGCTAAAGCTTCTACATCGCATTGATTTGAAGCTAAATCATGTGTTTCGCATGGATTTGAAGCTAAACCTTCTACATCGCATTGATTCGAAGCTAAATCATGTGTTTCGCATGGATTTGAAGCTAACTTGTTTGTTTCGCATGCAGTTGTGGCTCAATATATATATCACAAGTATTTCTAGCTAAACCATTTGTTTCGCATGGATTTGAAGCTAAGCCTTTTACTTCGCATTGATTTGATGCTAAATCATTTGTTTCGCATGGATTTGAAGCTAAATCTTCTACATCGCATTGATTTGAAGCTACATCAGGTGTTTCGCGTGGATTTGAAGGTAACTCGTTTGTTTCGCATGCAGTTGAAGCTATATCACCTTTATCCCAAGTGTTTGAAGCTCAATCATTTGTTTCGCATGGATTTGAAGCTAAACCTTCTACATCACATTGATTTGAAGCTAACTCATGTATTTCGCGTGGATTTGAAGGTAACTCGTTTGTTTCACATGCATTTGAAGCTATACCAACTATATCCCAAGTGTTTGAAGCTCAATCATTTGTTTCGCATGGATTTGAAGCTAAACCTTCTACATCGCATGGATTTGAAGCTAACTCGTTTGTTTCGCATACATTTGAAGCTGTATCCTTACATTCGCAAGTATTTGACGCTAAATCATTCGTTTCGCATGGATTTGTAAGCTAAGCCCTCTACTTCGCATTGATTGAAGCTAAATCATGTGTTTCTCATGGATTTGAAGCTAACTCGTTTGTTTCGCATGCATTTGAAGCTGTATCCCTTATATTCGCAAGTATTTGAAGCTAAATCATTTGTTCCTCATGGATTTAGGGCTCAGCCTTATACATCGAATTGATTTGAAGCTAAATCATGTGTTGCGCGTGGACTTGAAGCTAATTCGTTGGTTTCGCAAGCACTTGAAGCTGTATCCCCCATATTCGCAAGTATTTGAAGCTAAACCATTTGTTTCGCATGGTTTTGAAGCTAAGACTTCTACTTCGCTTGATTGGAAGCTAAATCATGTGTTCTACATGGATTTGAAGCTGACTCGTTTGGATCGCCTGCATTTGAAGCTATTTCATTTATATCGCAAGTATTTGAAGCGAATCCATTTATTTCGCATGGATTTAAAGCCAAGCCTTCTACTTCGCATTTATTTGAAGCTAAATCATGTGTTTCGCATGGATTTAAAGCTTACTCGTTTGATTCGTCTGCATTTGAAGCTATATCACTTATATCGCAAGTATTTGAAGCTAAATCATGTATGTAATCGCATGGATTTGAAGCTAACTCGTTTGTTTCGCATGGATTAGAAGCTAAACATTCTACATCGCATTGATTTGCAGCTAAACCATGTGTTTTGCATGGATTTGAATCTAATCCTTCTACTTCGCATTGATTTGAAGCTAAGTCATGTGTATCGCATGGATTTTGAAGCTAACTCGTTTGATTCCTCTGCATTTGGAGCTATATCACTTATATCCTAAGTGTTTGCATCTAAATCATTTGTTTCGCATGGATTTGAAGCCAAACCTTCTACATAGCATTGATTTGAAGCTAAACCTTCTACATCGCATTGATTTGCAGCTAAATCATGTATTTCGCATGGATTTGAAGCTACTCGTTTGTTTCCCATGTATTTGTAGCTATATCACTTATATAACAAGTATCTGATGCTAAATCATTTGATTCGCATGGATTTGAAGCTAAACATTCTACATCGCATTGATTTGCAGCTAAATCATGTGTTTCGCATGGACTTGAAGCTAACTCGTTTTTTTCGCACGCAGTTCAATTAAATCATGTACATCATAAGTATCTGCGGCTAAACAATTTGTTTCGCTTGTATTTGATGCTAAACCATGTGTTTCCATGAATTTGAAGATAAATCATGTGTTTCGCATGCATTTGAAGTTTAATCGTGTGTTTTGCATAAATTTGAAGCTAACTCGTTTGTTTCTCATGCAGTTGAAGCTAAATCATGTATATCACAAGTACTTGATGTTAAACCGTTTGAATCGCATTGATTTGAAGCTAAACCTTCTACATCGCATTGATTTGAAGCTAAATAATGTGTTTCGCTTGGATTTGAAGCTAACTCGTGTGTTTCGTCTGTATTGGACGCTATTTCATTTATCTCGCAAGTATTTGACGGTAAATAATGCGTTTCGCATGGATTTGAAGATAAGCCTTCTACTTCGCTTTGATTTGAAGCTAAATCATCTGTCTCGCATGGATTTGAAGCTAACTCATTTGTTTCGCCTGCATTTGAAGCTATATCACTTATACCGCAAGTATTTGAAGGTAAATAATTTGTTTCGCATGGATGTGAAGCTAAGCCTTCTACTTCGCATTGATTGGATGCTAAATCATGTGTTTCGCATGAATTTGAAGCTAACTTGTTTGTTTCGCCTGCAGTTGAAGCTAAATCATGTATATCTGAACTATTTGAAGCTAAACCATTGATTCGCATGGATTTGAAGCTAAGCCTTCTACTTCGCATTGATATCAATCTAAATCATGTGTTTCGCTTGGATTTGAAACTAACACATTTGTTTCGTATGCACTTGAAGCTAAATCATGTATATCACAAGAATTTGAAGCTAAACCATTTGTTCCGCCTGGATTTGAAGCTAAGCCGTCTACTTCTCATTGACATCAAGCCTAAATGATGTGTTTCGCAGTGATTGAAGCTGAATCATGTGTTCCGCACGGGTTTGAAGTTAACTCGTTTGTTTCGCCTGCATTTGAAGCCATATCACATATATCGCAAGTATTAAAAGCAAAATCATTTGTTCGCACGGTTTCGTAGCTATGCTTCCTACTTCGAAATTGATTGGAATCTAAATCATGTGTTTCGCATGGATTTGAAGCTACCTTGTTTGTTCCGCATGCAGTTGAAGCTACATCATGTTTATCACAAGTATTTGATGCTAAATCATTTGTTTCGCATGGATTTGAAGCTAAGCCTTCTACTTCTCATTGACATCAAGCTAAATCATGTGTTTCGCATTGATTGAAGCTAAATCATGTGTATTGCATTGATTTGAAGCTGATTCTTTTGTCTCGCATGGAGTTGAATATAAATCACGTTTATCACAAGTATCTGAAGCAAATCCATTTGTTTCGCAAGTATTTAAAGCTAAATCATTCGGTTCGTATGGGGTTGAAGCTAAGCCTTCTACTTCGTATTGATTTGAACCCAAATCATGTGTTTCGCATGGATCTGTAGCTAACTCGTTTGTTTCGCCTGCGTTTGCAGCTACGTCACATATATTCGCAAGTAATTGTAGCTAAATCTTTCGTTTCGCATGGATTTGAAAGCTAATCCTTCTAATTCGCATTGTTTTGAATCTAAATAATGTGTTTCTCGTGGATTCGGAGCTATCTCGTTTGTTTCGCCTACAGTTGAATGTATATCACTTATATCACAAGTATTTGAAGCATAACCATTTGTTCCGCATGGATTTGAAGCTACGCCTTCTACGTCGCATTGATTTGAAGCTAAATCATCCGTTTTGCTTGGATTTTAAGCTAACACGTTTGTTCCTCCTGCTTTTGAAGCTATATCACTTATATCGGAAGTTTTTGAATCTAAATCATATGTGTCGTATGGATTGAAGCTGAACCAACTACATCGCATTGATTTGAAGCTAAATCATGTGTTTCGCATGGATTTAAAGCTAACTCGTTTGATTCGCATGCAGTTGAAGCTAAATCATGTCTTTCACATGTATTTGAAGATAAACCATTTCATTCGCATTGACTTGAACCTGAGCCTTCTACTTCGGACTTATTTGCAGCTAAATAATGTTTTTCGCCTGTATTGAAGCTAGATCACTTATATCGCAAGTATTTGAAGCTAAATCATGTGTTGCGCTTGGATTTGAAGCTAAACCTTCTACATCGCATTGATTTGAAGCTAAATCGTGTGTTTCGCATGGATTTGAAGCTAACTCGTTTGTTTTCGCATGCAGTTGTAGCTAAATAATGTATATCACAAGTATTTTTGTAGCTCAACCATTTGTTTCGCATGGATTTGAAGCTAAACCTTCTACATCGAATTGATTTGAAGCTAAATCTGGTGTATCGCATGGATTTGAAGTTAAACCTTCTACATCGCATTGATTTGAAGCTAAATCATGTGATTCGCATGCATTTGAAGCTAACTTGTTTGTTTCGCATGCAGTTGTAGCTAAATAATATATATCACAAGTATTTCTAGCTAAACCATTTGTTTCGCATGGATTTGAAGCTAAGCTTTTACTTCGCATTGATTTGATGCTAAATCATTTGTTTCGCATGGATTTGAAGCTAAATCTTCTACATCGCATTGATTTGAGCTACATCAGGTGTTTCGCGTGGATTTGAAGGTAACTCGTTTGTTTCGCATGCAGTTGAAGCTATATCACCTTTATCCCAAGTGTTTGAAGCTCAATCATTTGTTTCGCATGGATTTGAAGCTAAACCTTCTACATCACATTGATTTGAAGCTAACTCATGTATTTCGCGTGGATTTGAAGGTAACTCGTT
>NW_027477067.1:0-102617 GCF_051020955.1 Megalopta genalis
GCTCCTAATCCATGCGACACTAATGATTTAGCTTCAAACACTTGGGATATGAGTGTTATAGCATCAAATGCGGGCGAAACGAACGAGTTAGCTTCAAATCCAAGCAAATCACATGATTTAGTTTCAAATCAATGCGTTGTAGAAGGTTTAGCTTCAAATCCAAGCGAAACAAACGATTTAGCTTCAATCAATTGGGATATAAGTGATATAGCTTCAAATGCAGACGAATCAATCGAGTTGACTTCAAAATCCATGCGATACATATCATTTAAATTCAAATCTATACGAAGTAGAAGGCTTAGCTCCAAATTCATGCGAAACAAATGATTTAGGTTCAGATACTTGGGATATAAGTGATATAGCTTCAAATGCAGGGGAAACAGTCGAGTTAGCTTCAAATCCATGCGAAACATATTATTTAGCTTCAAATCAATGTGATGCAGAAGGTTTAGCTTCAAATCCAAGCGAAACACATGATTTAGTTAAAATTAATGCGCTGTAGAAGGTTTAGCTTCACATCCATACGAAACAAATGATTTAGCATCAAACACTTGGGATATAAGTGATATAGCTTCAAATGCAGGGGCAACAAACGAGTTAGCTACAATCCATACAAAACACATGATTAAGCTTTAAATCAATGCGATGTAGAAGGTTTAGCTTCAAATCCATGCGAAACAAATGATTTAGCTTCAAACACTTGGGATATAAGTGAGATAGCTTTAAATGCAGACGAATCAAAGGAGTTAGCTTCAAAATCCATGCGATACATTTCATTTAGCTTCAAATCGATACGAAGTATAAGGCTTAGCTTCAAATCCATGCGAAACAAATGATTTAGCTTGAAATCGATACGAAGTAGAAGGCTTAGCTTCAAATCCATGCGAAGCTAATGATTTAGATTCAGATACTTGAGATATAAATTATATAGCTTCAAATGAAGGCGAAACTAACGAGTTAGCTTCAAATCCATGCGAAACACATGATTTAGCTGCAAATTCATGCTATGGTATAATATTTAGCTTCAAATCCATGCGAAACGAATGATTTAGCTTCATACACTTGGGGTATGAGTGATATAGCTTCAAATGCAGACCGAAACAAACGAGTTAGCTTCAAATCCAAGCAAATCACATGATTTAGCTTCAAATCAATACGATGTAGAAGGTTTAGCTTCAAATCCATGCGAAACAAATGATTTATCTTCAAACACTTGAGATATAAGTGATATATCTTCAAATGCAGACGAATCAGAAGAGTTAGCTTCATATCCAAGTGAAACACATGATCTAGCTTCAAACAATGCGAAGTAGAAGGCTTAGCTTCAAATCCATGCGAAACAAATGATTTAACTTCACATCCATGCGAAACAAATGATTCAGCTTCAAATCAATGCTATGTAGAAGGTTTAGCTTCAAATCCATGCGACACAAATGAATTAGCTTCAAACACTTGGGCTATGAGTGATATAGCTTCAAACGCAGACGAAAAAAAACGAATTAGGTTCAAATTCATGCGAAACACATGATTTAGCTTGAAATCAATGCGATGTAGAAGGATTAGCTTCAAATCCATGCGACACAAATGAATTAGCTACAAGCACTTGCGATATAAGTGATATAGCTTCAAATGCAGGAGAAACAAATCAGTTAGCTCCAAATACATACGAATCACTTCATTTAGCTGCAAATCAATGCGATGTAGAAGGTTTAGCTTCAAATACATGCGAAACAAATGATTTAGCTTCAGATACTTGCTATATAAGTGATACAGCTTGAAATGCAGACGAAAGAATCGCGAAAGCTTCAAATCCATGCGAAACACATGATTTAGCTGCAAATCAATGCGATGTAGAAGGGTTAGCTTCAAATCCAGGCGAAACAATGATTCAGCATCAGATACTTGCGATATAAGTGATATAGCTTCAAATGCCGTCGAAACTAACGAGTTAGCATCAAATCCATGCAAATCACATGATTTAGCTTCAAATCAATGCGATGTAGAAGGTTTAGCTTCAACTCCATGCGAAACAAATGATTTAGCTGCAAACACTTGGGATATAAGTGTTATAGCTTCAAATGCAGACGAATCAAACTAGCTAGCTTCAAAATCCATGCGATACATATCATTTAACTTCGAATCTATACGAAGTAGAAGGCTTAGCTTCAAATTCATGCGAAACAAATGATTTAGATTCAGATACTTGCGATATAAGTGATATAGCTTCAAAAGCAGGGGAAACAAACGAGTTAGCATCAAATCCATGCAAAACACATGATTTAGCATCAAATCAATGCGATGCAGAAGGTTTAGCTTCAAATCCATGCGAAACAAATGATTTAGCTTCAAACACTTGAGATATAAGTGACATAGCTTCAAATGAAGACGAATCAAACGAGGTAGCTTCAAATCCATGCGAAACACATGATTTAACTGCAAATCAATGCGATGTAGAAGGATTAGCTTCAAATTCATGCGAAACAAATGATTCAGCTTCAGATACTTGCGATATATGTGATATAGCTACAACTGCAGACGAAACAACCGAGTTAGCTTCAAATCTATGCTATGTAGAAGGTTTAGCTTCTAATCCATACGAAACAAATGATTTAGCTTCAGATACTAGCGATAGAAGTGATATAGCTTCATATGCAGATGAAACAAACGAGTTAACTTCATATCCAAGCGAAACACATGTTTTAGCTTTAATCAGTGCGATGTAGATTGTTTAGCTTCAAATCCATGCGAAATAAATTGTTTAGCTACAAATACTTGTGATATACGTTATTTAGATTCAACTGCATGCGCAACAAACGAATTAGCTTCAAATCCATGTGAAACCCATGATTTAGCTGCAAATCAATGGGATGTAGAATGTTTAGCTTCAAATCCAAGCGGAACACGTGATTTAGCTTCAAATCAATGCGATGTAGAGGGTTTAGCTTGAAATCCATGGGAGACAAATTATTGAGCTTCAAACACTTGCGATATAAGTGATATAGCTTCCAATGCAGACGAAACAAACGAGCTAGCTTCAAATACAAGCGAAACACATGATTTAGCCGGAAATAAATGCGATGTAGAAGTTTTAGCTTCAAATCCATGCGAAACAAATGATTCAGCTTCAAACAATTGGGATATAAGTGATATAGCTTCAAATGCAGACGAATCAAACGAGTTAGCTTCAAAATCCATGCGATACATATCATTTAACTTCAAATCTATACGAAGTAGAAGGCTTAGCTCCAAATTCATGCGAAACAAATGATTTAGATTCAGATACTTGAGATATAAATTATATAGCTTCAAATGAAGGCGAAACTAACGAGTTAGCTTCAAATCCATGCGAAACACATGATTTAGCTGCAAATCCATGCTATGTATAATATTTAGCTTCAAATCCATGCGAAACGAATGATTTAGCTTCATACACTTGGGGTATGAGTGATATAGCTTCAAATGCAGACGAAACAAACGAGTTAGCTTCAAATCCAAGCAAATCACATGATTTAGCTTCAAATCAATACGATGTAGAAGGTTTAGCTTCAAATCCATGCGAAACAAATGATTTATCTTCAAACACTTGAGATATAAGTGATATAGCTTCAAATGCAGACGAATCAAAAGAGTTAGCTTCATATCCAAGTGAAACACATGATCTAGCTTCAAACAATGCGAAGTAGAAGGCTTAGCTTCAAATCCATGCGAAACAAATGATTTAACTTCACATCCATGCGAAACAAATGATTCAGCTTCAAATCAATGCTATGTAGAAGGTTTAGCTTCCAATCCATGCGTCACAAATGAATTAGCTTCAAACACTTGGGCTATGAGTGATATAGCTTCAAACGCAGACGAAACAAACGAATTAGGTTCAAATTCATGCGAAACACATGATTTAGCTTGAAATCAATGCGATGTAGAAGGATTAGCTTCAAATCCATGCGACACAAATGAATTAGCTTCAAACACTTGGGCTATGAGTGATATAGCTTCAAACGCAGACGAAACAAACGAGTTAGCTTCAAATTCATGCGAATCACATGATTTAGATTCAAATCAATGCGAGTTAGAAGGTTTAGCTTCAAATCCAAGCGATACAAAACATCGAGATTCAGATAATGGCGATATAAGTGATATAGCTTCAAATGCAGACGAAACAAACATGATAGCTTCATATCCAAGTGAAACAAATGATTTAGCTTTAAACCATTGCGATGTAGAAGGTTTAGCTTCAAATCCATCCGAAACAAATGATTGAGCTTCACACACTTCGGATATAAGTGATATAGCTTCAAATGCAGACGAAACAAACGAGTTAGCCTCAAATCCATTCGAAACAAATGATTTAGCTGCAAATCAGTGCGATGTAGAAGGTTTAGCTTCAAATCCATACGAAACCAATGATTTAGCTTCATATACTTGCGATATAAGTGACATAGCTTCAAGCGCAGACGAAACAAACGAGTTAGCTTCAAATCCAAGCGTATCACATGATTTAGCTTCAAATCAATGCGATGTAGAAGGTTTAGATTCAAATCCAAGCGAAACACATGATTTAGCTTCAAATCATTGCGATGTAGAAGGTTTAGCTTCAAATCCAAGCGAAACAAATGATTTAGCTTCAAACACTTGGGATATAAGTGATGTAGCTTCAAATGCAGACGAATCAAACGAGTTAGCTTCAAAATCCATGCTATTCATATCATTTAGCTTCAAATCGATACGCAGTAGAAGGATTAGCTTCAAATCCATGCGAAACAAATGATTTAGCTTCAAACACTTGGGATATAAGAGATATAACTTCAATTGCAGACGAAACAAACGAGTTAGCTTCAAATCCATGCGAAACACATGAGTTAGCTTGAAATCAATGCGAAGTAGAAGGCATAGCTTCAAATCCTTACGAAACACATGATTTAGCTGCAAATCAATGCGATGTAGAAGATTGAGCTTCAAATCCATGCGAAACAAATGATTTAGCTTCAGATACTTGCGATATAAGTGATATAGCTTCAAATACAGACGCAACAAACGAGTTAGAATCAAGTCCATACATGACACATGATTTTTCTTCAAATACTTGCGATATAAGTGATATAGCTTCAAATGCAGACGAAGCAAACGAGGTAGCTTCAAATCTATGCGTTGTAGAAGGTTTAGCTTCGAAGCCATGCGAAACCAATGATTTTGCTTCAGATACATGCGATATAAGTGATATAGCTTCAAATGCAGACGAAACAAACGAGTCAGCTACGAATCCAAGAGAACCACACGATTTAGCTTCAAATAAATGCGATTTAGAAGTTTTATCTTCAAATACATGCGAAACAAATGATTTAGCTTCAGATACTTGCGATATAAGTGATATAGCATCAAATGCAAGCGAAACGAACGACTTGGCTTCAAATCCATGCTGAAGACATGATTTAGCTGCAAATGAATGTGATGTAAAAGGTTTAGCTTCAAATCCATGCGTCACAAATGATTTAGCTTCAAATCGATAGGAAGTAGAAGGCTTAGCTTCAAATCCATGCGAAACAAATGATTTAGGTTCAGATACTTGCGATATTAGTGATATAGCTTCAAATGCAGGCGAAACGATCGAGTTAGCTTCAAATCCATGCGAAACACATGATTTAGCTTCAAATCAATTGTTGTGTATAATATTTAGCTTCAAATCCATGCGAAACAAATGATTTATCTTCAAACACTTGAGATATAAGTGATATAGCTTCAAATGCAGAAGAAACAAACGAGTTAGCTTCATATCCAAGTGAAACACATGATCTAGCTTCAAACAATGCGAAGTAGAAGGCTTAGCTTCAAACCTATGCGAAACAAATGATTTAGATTCAAATCCATGCGAAACAAATGATTTAGGTTCAGATACTTGCGATATAAGTGATATAGCTTCAAATACAGACGCAACAAACGAGTTAGATTCAAGTCCATACATGACACGTGATTTTTCTTCAAATACTTGCGATATAAGTGATATAGCTTCAAATGCAGACGAAGCAAACGAGGTATCTTCAAATCTATGCGTGGTAGAATTTTTAGCTTCGAAGCCATGCGAAACCAATGATTTTGCTTCAGATACATGCGATATAAGTGATATAGCTTCAAATGCAGACGAAACAAACGAGTCAGCTACGAATCCAAGAGAACCACGCGATTTAGCTTCAAATAATTGCGATTTAGAAGGTTTATCTTCAAATACATGCGAAACAAATGATTTAGCTTCAGATACTTGCGATATAAGTGATATAGCATCAAATGCAAGCGAAACGAACGAGTTGGCTTCATATCCATGCGGAAGACATGATTTAGCTGCAAATCAATGTGATGTAAAAGGTTTAGCTTCAAATCCATGCGACACAAATGATTTAGCTTCAAATCGATACGAAGTAGAAGGCTTAGCTTCAAATCCATGCGAAACAAATGATTTAGGTTCAGATACTTGCGATATTAGTGATATAGCTTCAAATGCATGCGAAACGATCGAGTTAGCTTCAAATCCATGCGAAACACATGATTTAGCTTCAAATCAATTGCGATGTATAATATTTAGCTTCAAATCCATGCGAAACAAATGATTTAGCTTCAAACACTTGGGATATGTGTGTTATAGCATCAAATGCGGGCGAAACGAACGAGTTAGCTTCAAATCCATGCAAAACACTTGATTAAGCTTCAACTCAATGCTATGTAGAAGGTTTACCTTCAAATCCTTGCGACACAAATGATTTAGCTTCAAACACTTGGGATGTGAGTGTTATAGCATCAAATGCGGGCGAAACGAACGAGTTAGCTTCAAATCCATGCGAAACACAGGATTTAGCTGCAAATCAATGCGATGTAGAAGATTTAGCTTCAAATCCATGCGAAACAAATGATTTAGCTTCAGATACTTGCGATATAAGTGATATAGCTTCAAATGCAGACGCTACAAACGAGTTAGATTCAAGTCCATCCAAGACACATGATTTTTCTTCAAATACTTGCGATATAAGTGATATAGCTTCAAATGCAGACAAAGCAAACGAGGTAGCTTCAAATCTATGCGTTGTAGAAGGTTTAGCTTCGAAGCCATGCGAAACCAATGATTTTGCTTCAGATACATCCGATATAAGTTATATAGCTTCAAATGCAGACGAAACAAACGAGTTAGCTACAAATCCAAGTGAATCACACGATTTAGCTTCAAATACATGCGATGTAGAAGGTTTAGCTTCAAACCCATGCGAAACCAATGATTTAGCTTCATATAATTGCGATATAAGTGACATAGCTGCAAACGCAGACGAAACAAACGAGTTAGCTTCAAATCCAAGCGTATCACATGATTTTAATTCAAATCAATGTGATGTAGAAGGTTTAGCTTCAAATCCATGCGAAACGAATGATTCAGCATCAGATAGTTGCGATATAATTGATATAGCATCAAATGCAGACTAATCAAACGAGTTAGCATTAAAATCCAAGCGATACACATGACTTAGCTTTAAATCAATGCGAAGTAGAAGGTTTAGCTTCAAATCCATGCGACACAAATGATTTAGCTTCAGCTACTTGCTATATAAGTGACATAGCTTCAAATGCAGACGAAACAAACGAGTTAGCTTCATATCCAAGCGAAACACATGATTTAGCTTCAAATCAATGCGATGTATAAGATTTAGCTTCAAATTCATAGGAAACGAATGATTTAGCTTCATACACTTGGCGTATAAGTGATATAGCTTCAAATGCATTCGAAAAAAACGAGTTAGCTTCAAATCCATGCGAAACACATGATTTAGCTGCAAATCCATGCGATGTAGAAGGATTAGCTTCAAATTCATGCGAAACAAATGATTCAGCTTCAGATACTTGCGATATATGTGATATAGCTACAACTGCAGACGAAACAACCGAGTTAGCTTCAAATCTATGCTATGTAGAAGGTTTAGCTTCTAATCCATACGAAACAAATGATTTAGCTTCAGATACTAGCGATAGAAGTGATATAGCTTCATATGCAGACGAAACAAACGAGTTAACTTCATATCCAAGCGAAACACATGTTTTAGCTTTAATCAGTGCGATGTAGATTGTTTAGCTTCAAATCCATGCGAAATAAATTGTTTAGCTACAAATACTTGTGATATACGTTATTTAGATTCAACTGCATGCGCAACAAACGAATTAGCTTCAAATCCATGTGAAACCCATGATTTAGCTGCAAATCAATGGGATGTAGAATGTTTAGCTTCAAATCCAAGCGGAACACGTGATTTAGCTTCAAATCAATGCGATGTAGAGGGTTTAGCTTGAAATCCATGCGAGACAAATTATTGAGCTTCAAACACTTGCGATATAAGTGATATAGCTTCCAATGCAGACGAAACAAACGAGCTAGCTTCAAATACAAGCGAAACACATGATTTAGCCGGAAATAAATGCGATGTAGAAGTTTTAGCTTCAAATCCATGCGAAACAAATGATTCAGCTTCAAACAATTGGGATATAAGTGATATAGCTTCAAATGCAGACGAATCAAACGAGTTAGCTTCAAAATCCATGCGATACATTTTCATTTAACTTAAAATCGATACGAAGTAGAAGGCTTAGCTTCAAATACGTGCGAAACATATGATTTAGCTTCAAATCAATACGAGGTAGAAGGCTTATCTTGACATCCATGAGAAACAAATGATTTAGGTTGAGAGACTTGCGATATAAGTGATATAGCTTCAAATGGAGACGAAAGAAACGAGTTAGATTCAAATCCAATCGAAACACATGATTTAGCGTCAAATCAATGCGATGTAGAAGGTTTAGCTTCAAATCCAAGCGGAACACGTGATTTAGCTTCAAATCAATTCAAAGTAGAAGGAGTACCTTCAAATCCATACGAAACAAATGGTTTAGCATCAAATACTTGTGATATACATGATTTAGCTTCAACTGCATGCGTAACAAACGTCCTATCTTCAAATTCAAGCGAAACACATGATTCAGTTTCAAATCCAAGCGAAAGAAAAGATTTAGCTTCAAATCAATGCGAAGTAGAAGGCTTAGTTTCAAATCCATGCGAAACGATTAGCTTAGCTTCAAATACTTGTTTTAAACATGATTTAGCTTCAACTGCATGTCAAACAAACGAGTTAGCTTCAATTCCATGCGGAACACATGATTTATCTTCAAATCATTGCGAAGTAGAAGGCTTGGCTTCAAATCCATGCGAATCAAATGGTTTAGCTTCAAATACTGGTAATATACTTGACTTAGCTTCAACTGCATGCGAAACAAACGAGTTAGCTTCAAATCCAAGCCAAAGACGTGATTTAGCTTCAAATCTATGCGAAGTAGAAGGCTTAGCTTCAAACCAATCCGATGTAGAAGGTTTAGCTTTAAATCAATGCAATGTAGAAGGTTTTGCTTCAAATCAATACGATGTAGAATGTTCAGCTTCAAATCCATGCGATACAAATGATTTGGATTCAGATACTAGCGATATAAGTGATATAGCTTCAAATGCAGCCGAAACAAACGAGTTAGCTTCAAATCCAAGCGAATCACATGATTTAGCTTCAAATCAATGCGATGTAGAAGGTTTAGCTTCAAATCCATGCGAAACAAACGATTTAGCTTCAAACAATTGGGATATAAGTGATATAGCTTCAAATGCGGACGAATCAAACGAGTTAGCTTCAAAATCCATGCGATACATATCATTTAACTTCAAATCGATAACAAGTAGAAGGCTTAGCTACAAATCCATGCGAAACAAATGATTTAGATTCAGATACTTGAGATGTAAGTTATATAGCTTCAAATGCAGGCGAAACTAACGAGTTAGCTTCAAATCCATGCGAAACACATGATTTAGCTGCAA
Organism: Megalopta genalis; assembly: GCF_051020955.1. NCBI lineage: Eukaryota > Metazoa > Arthropoda > Insecta > Hymenoptera > Halictidae > Megalopta > Megalopta genalis. Next base: position 9,884 of record NW_027477067.1, read on the forward strand.
ATCCATGCGATGTAGCTGATTTAGCTTCAAAGCCGTGCGAAACAAATGATTTAGCATCAGCTACTTGCTATATAACTGATATAGCTTCAAGTGCAGGGGAAACAAACGAGTTAGCATCAAATCCATGCAAAACACATGATTTAGCGTCAAATCAATGCGATGTAGAATGTTTAGCTTCAAATCCATGAGAAATAAATGGTTTAGCTACAAATACTTGTGATATACATTATTTAGATTCAACTGCATGCGCAACAAACGAATTATCTTCAGATCCATGTGAAACCCATGATTTAGCAGCAAATCAATGGGATGTAGAATGTTTAGCTTCAAATCCATGCGAAACCAATGATTTAGCTTCAAATACTTGGGTTATAAGTGATATAGCTTCCAATGCAGGCGAAACAAACGAGCTAGCTTCGAATACAATCGAAACACATGATTTAGCTTCAAATCAATGAGATGTAGAAGGTTTAGATTCAAATCCATGCAACACAGACGATTTGGCTTCAAATACTTGCGATATAAATGATATAGCTTCAAATGCAGCCGAACAACTGAGTTAGCTTGAAATCCATGCAAAACACATGATTAAGCTTCAAACAATTGGGATATAAGTGATATAGCTTCAAATGCGGACGATTCAAACGAGTTAGCTACTAAGTCCAAGCGAAACACATGATTTAGCTGCAAATGCATGCGATGTGGATGATTTAAATTCAAATCCGTGCGAAATAAATTATTAAGCATCAGATACTTGCGATATAACTGATATAGCTTCAAATGCAGGGGAAACAAACGAGTTGGCATCAAATCCATGCAAAACACATGATTTAGCGTCAAATCAATGCGATGCAGAAGGTTTAGCTTCAAATCCTTGCGAAGCAAATGATTGAGCTTAAAACAATTGGGATATAAGTGATATAGCGTCAAATGCAGGCGAAACTAACGAGTTAGCTTCAAATCCATGCGAAACACATGATTTAGCTGCAAATCCATGCGATGTAGAAGATTTAGCTTCAAATCCATGCAAAACAACTGAATTAGAATCATATACTTGCGATATAAGTGATATAGCTTCAAATGCAGGGGAAACAAACGAGTTAGCATCAAATCCATCAAAACACATGATTTAGCTGCAAATCAATGCGATGTAGAAGGTTTAGCTTCAAATCCATGCGAAACAAATGATGTAGCTTCAAATCGATACGAACTAGAAGGCTTAGCTTCATATCCATGCGAAACAAATGATTTAGGTTCAGATACTTGCGATATAAGTGATATAGCTTCAAATGCAGACGAAACGATCGAGTTAGCTTCAAATCCATGCGATACACATGATTTAGCTTCAAATCAATGCGATGTAGAAGGTTTAGCTTCAAATCAATGCGATGTAGAAGGTTTTGCTCCAAATCCATGCGAAACAAATGATTTAGCTTCAAATCGATACGAACTAGAAGGCTTAGCTTCATATCCATGCGAAACAAATGATTTAGGTTCAGATACTTGCGATATAAGTGATATAGCTTCAAATGCAGACGAATCAATCGAGTTAGCTTCAAAATCCATGCGATACATATCATTTAACTTCAAATCTATACGAAGTAGAAGGCTTAGCTCCAAATTCATGCGAAACAAATGATTTAGATTCAGATACTTGCGATATAAGTGATATAGCTTCAAATGCAGGGGAAACAGTCGAGTTAGCTTCAAATCCATGCGAAACATATTATTTAGCTTCAAATCAATGTGATGCAGAAGGTTTAGCTTCAAATCCAAGCGAACCACATGATTTAGTTAAAATTAATGCGCTGTAGAAGGTTTAGCTTCAAATCCATACGAAACAAATGATTTAGCATCAAACACTTGGGATATAAGTGATATAGCTTAAAATGCAGGGGCAACAAACGAGTTAGCTACAAATCCATACAAAACACATGATTAAGCTTTAAATCAATGCGATGTAGAAGGTTTAGCTTCAAATCCATGCGAAACAAATGATTTAGCTTCAAACACTTGGGATATAAGTGAGATAGCTTTAAATGCAGACGAATCAAAGGAGTTAGCTTCAAAATCCATGCGATACATTTCATTTAGCTTCAAGTCGATACGAAGTAGAAGGCTTAGCTACAAATCCATGCGAAACAAATGATGTAGCTTCAAACAATTGGGATATAAGTGATATAGCTTTAAATGCAGAGGAATCAAACGAGTTAGCTCCAAATCCATGCGAGACACATGATTTAGCTGCAAATCAATGCGCTGTAGATGGTTTAGCTTCAAATCCATGCGAAACAAATGATTTAGCTTGAATCACTTGGGATATAAGTGATATAGCTTCAAATGCAGACGAATCAAACGAGTTAGCTTCAAATCCATGCGATACATTTCATTTAGCTTCAAATCGATACGAAGTATAAGGCTTAGCTTCAAATCCATGCGAAACAAATGATTTAGCTTGAAATCGATACGAAGTAGAAGGCTTAGCTTCAAATCCATGCGAAGCTAATGATTTAGATTCGGATACTTGAGATATAAATTATATAGCTTCAAATGAAGGCGAAACTAACGAGTTAGCTTCAAATCCATGCGAAACACATGATTTAGCTGCAAATCCATGCTATGTATAATATTTAGCTTCAAATCCATGCGAAACGAATGATTTAGCTACATACACTTGGGGTATGAGTGATATAGCTTCAAATGCAGACGAAACAAACGAGTTAGCTTCAAATCCAAGCAAATCACATGATTTAGCTTCAAATCAATACGATGTAGAAGGTTTAGCTTCAAATCCATGCGAAACAAATGATTTAGCTTCAAACACTTGAGATATAAGTGATATAGCTTCAAATGCAGACGAAACAAAAGAGTTAGCTTCATATCCAAGTGAAACACATGATCTAGCTTCAAACAATGCGAAGTAGAAGGCTTAGCTTCAAATCCATGCGAAACAAATGATTTAACTTCAAATCCATGCGAAACAAATGATTCAGCTTCAAATCAATGCTATGTAGAAGGTTTAGCTTCAAATCCATGCGACACAAATGAATTAGCTTCAAACACTTGGGATATGAGTGATATAGCTTCAAACGCAGACGAAACAAACGAATTAGGTTCAAATTCATGCGAAACACATGATTTAGCTTGAAATCAATGCGATGTAGAAGGATTAGCTTCAAATCCATGCGACACAAATGAATTAGCTTCAAACACTTGGGCTATGAGTGATATAGCTTCAAACGCAGACGAAACAAACGAGTTAGCTTCAAATTCATGCGAATCACATGATTTGGATTCAAATCAATGCGATGCAGAAGGTTTAGCTTCAAATCCATGCGAAACAAATGATTTAGCTTCAAACAATTGGGATATAAGTGATATAGCTTCGAATGCTGACGAATCAAACGAGTTAGCTTCAAAATCCATGCGATACATATCATTTAACTTCAAATCGATACGAAGTAGAAGGCTTAGCTTCAAATCCATGCGAAAAAAAAATAATTTAGATTCAGATATTTGCGATATAAGTGATATAGCTTCAAATGCCGTCGAAACTAACGAGTTAGCATCAAATCCATGCAAAACACATGATTTAGCTGCAAATCAATGCCTGTGCAGAAGGTTTAGCTTCAAATCCATGCGAAACAAATGATTTAGGTTCAAACAATTGAGATATAAGTGATATAGCTTCAAATGCAGCCGAAGCAAACGAGTTAGCTTCAAATCCAAGCGAATCACATGATTTAGCTGCAAATCAATGCGATGTAGAAGGTTTAGCTTCAAATCCATGCGAAACAAATGATTTAGCTGCAAATCAATGCGATGTAGAAGGATTAGCATCAAATCCACGCCACACAAATGATTTAGCATCAGATACATGCGATATAAGTGATATAGCTTCAAATGCAGGAGACAAACGAGTTAGCTTCAAATCCATGCAAAACACATGATTAAGCTTTAAATCAATGCGATGTAGAAGGTTTAGCTTCAAATCCATGCGACACAAATGATTTAGCTTCAGATACTTGCGATATAAGTGATATAGCTTCAAATGCAGGCGAAACAAACGAGTTAGCATTAAATCCATGCGAAACACATGATTTAGCTTGAAATTCATGCGAAACACATGGTTTAGCTACATATTCTAACGAAACAAATGGCTTACTATTTGATACTTGTGGTAAACATGATCTAGTTTCAAATTCAGGCGAAACTAACGAGTTAGCTTCAAATCCATGCGAAATACATGATTTAGCTTCAATTCAATGCGAAGTTGAAGGCTTAGATTCAAAGCCATCCGAAACAAATAATTTAGGATCAGATACTTGCGATATAATTGATATAGCTTCAAATGCAGGCGAAACTAACGAGTTAGCATCAAATCCATGCAAAACACATGATTTAGCTTCAAAACAATGCCTGTGCAGAAGGTTTTGCTTCAAATCCATGCGAAACAAATGATTTAGCTTCAAACAATTGAGATATAAGTGATATAGCTTCAAATGCAGCCGAAGCAAACGAGTTGGCTTCAAATCCAAGCGAATCACATGATTTAACTTCAAATCAATGCGATGCAGAAGGTTTAGCTTCAAATCCATGCGAAACAAATGATTTAGCTTCAAATAATTGGGATATAAGTGATATAGCTTCCAATGCACGGGAAAGAAACGAGTTAGCTTCAAATCAATGCGAAACACATGATTTAGCTTCAAATCAATGCGAAGTAGAAGGCTTATCTTCGAATCCATGCGGAACAAATGGCTTAGCTCCAAATACTTGTGATATACATGATTTAGCTTCAAATGCAGGCGATACAAACGAATTAGCTTCAAATCCATGCGAAACATATGATTTAGCTTCAAATCAATGCGAAGTAGAAGCCTGATCATCGAATCCATGCGAAACAAATGGTTTCGATACAAATACTTGTGATATACATGATTTAGCTTCAAATTCAGGCGACACAAACGAGTTTTATCATCAAATTCATCCGAAACACAAGATTTAGCATCAAATTCATTCGAAACACATGGTTTAGATGGAAAATCCTGCGAAACAAGTGGTTTAGCTTTTGATACTTGTGACCTACAGGATTTAGCATTAACTGCATGCGAAACAAACGAGTTACCTTCAATTCCATGCGTAACACATGATTAAGCTGCAAATTAATGCGATGTAGAAGGTTTAGCTTCAAATCCGTGCGACACAAATGAATAAGCTTCAGATACTTGCGATATAAGTGATATAGCTTCCAATGCAGGGGAAACAAACGAGTTAGCTTCAAATCCATGCGAAACACATGATTTAGCTGCAAATCAATGCGATGTAGAAGGTTTATCTGCAAATCCATGCGAAACAAATGATTTACCTTCAAACACTTGGGATATAAGTGATATAGCTTCCAATGCAGGCGAAACAAACGAGCTGGCTTCAAATACAAGCGAAACACATGATTTAGCTTCAAATCAATGCGATGTAGAAGGCTTATCTTGAAATCCATGACAAACAAATGATTTAGCTTCAGATACTTGCGATATAAGTGATGTGGCTTCCAATGCACGGGAAAGAAACGAGTTAGCTTCAAATCAATGCGAAACACATGATTTAGCTTCAAATCAATGCGAAGTAGAAGGCTTATCTTCGAATCCATGCGGAACAAATGGCTTAGCTCCAAATACTTGTGATATACATGATTTAGCTTCAAATGCAGGCGATACAAACGAATTAGCTTCAAATCCATGCGAAACATATGATTTAGCTTCAAATCAATGCGAAGTAGAAGCCTGATCTTCGAATCCATGCGAAACAAATGGTTTCGATACAAATACTTGTGATATACATGATTTAGCTTCAAATTCAGGCGACACAAACGAGTTTTATCATCAAATTCATCCGAAACACAAGATTTAGCATCAAATTCATTCGAAACACATGGTTTAGCATAATATTCATGCGAAGCAAATGGTTCAGCTTCAAATACTTGTGATATACATGATTTACTTTCAACTGCATGCGAAACAAACGAATTAGCTTCAAATCCATGCGAAACATGATGTAGCTTCATATCAATGCTAAGTAGAAGGCATGTCTTCGAATCCATGCGAAACAAATGGTTTAGCTTCAAATACTTGTGATATACATGATTTAGCTTGAAATGCAGGCGATACAAACGAGTTAGCCTCAAATCCATGCGAAACACATGATTTAGCTTCAAATCCATGCGAAACACATGGTTTAGCATAATATTAATGGGAAGCAAATGGTTCAGCTTCAAATACTTGTGATATACATGATTTAGCTTCAACTGCATGCGAAACAAACGAATTAGCTTCAAATCCATGCGAAACATGATGTAGCTACAAATCAATGCGAAGTAGAAGGCTGATCTTCGAATCCATGCGAAACAAATGTTTTCGCTTCATATACTTGTGATATACATGATTTAGCTTCAACAGCATGCGAAACAAACGAGTTAGCTTCAAATCAATGCTAAGTAGAAGGGTTATCTTCGAATCAATGCGAAACAAATGTTTCAGTTTCAAATACCTGCGATATACATAATTTAGCTTCAAATGCAGGCGACACAAACGAGTTTTATCATCAAATCCACCCGAAACACATGATTTAGCTTCAAATTCATTCGAAACACATGATTTAGCTTCAAATCAATGCGAAGTAGAAGGATTAACTTCGAATCCATGCGAAACAAACGGTTTAGCTTCAAATACCTGTGATATACATGATTTAGCTTGAACTGCATGCGAAACAAACTAGTTAGCTTCAAATCCATGCGAAACACATGCTTTAGCTTCAAATCAATGCGAAGTTGAAGGCTTAGATTCAAATCCATGCGAATCAGAAAGGTTCAGCTTCAAATACTTGTGATATACATGAGTTAGCTTCAACTGCATGCGAAACAAACGATGTATGTTCCATTCCAACCGAAACACATGATTTCGCTTCAAATCAATGCGAAGTAGAAGGCTTAGCTTCAAATCCATGCGAAACAAATGGTTTAACTTCAAATACTTGTGATATACATGATTTAGCTTTAACTGCATGCGAAACAAACGAGTTAGCTTCAAAAACATGCGAAATACATTATTTAGCTTCAAGTCAATGCGAAGTAGAATGCTCAGTTTCAAATCCATGCTAATCAGAAAGGTTTAGCTTCAAGTACTTGTGATATAAATGATTTAGCTCCAACTGCATGCGAAACAAATGAGTTAGCTCCAACTGCATGCGAAACAAATGAGTTAGCATCAAATCCATGCGAAACACATGATTTAGCTGCAAATCAATGCGATGTAGAAGGTTTAGCTTCAAATCCATGCGAAACAAATGATGTAGCTTCAAATCGATACGAACTAGAAGGCTTAGCTTCATATCCATGCGAAACAAATGATTTAGGTTCAGATACTTGCGATATAAGTGATATAGCTTCAAATGCAGACGAAACGATCGAGTTAGCTTCAAATCCATGCGATACACATGATTTAGCTTCAAATCAATGCGATGTAGAAGGTTTAGCTTCAAATCAATGCGATGTAGAAGGTTTTGCTCCAAATCCATGCGAACAAATGATTTAGCTTCAAATCGATACGAACTAGAAGGCTTAGCTTCATATCCATGCGAAACAAATGATTTAGGTTCAGATACTTGCGATATAAGTGATATAGCTTCAAATGCAGACGAATCAATCGAGTTAGCTTCAAAATCCATGCGATACATATCATTTAACTTCAAATCTATACGAAGTAGAAGGCTTAGCTCCAAATTCATGCGAAACAAATGATTTAGATTCAGATACTTGCGATATAAGTGATATAGCTTCAAATGCAGGGAAACAGTCGAGTTAGCTTCAAATCCATGCGAACATATTATTTAGCTTCAAATCAATGTGATGCAGAAGGTTTAGCTTCAAATCCAAGCGAACCACATGATTTAGTTAAAATTAATGCGCTGTAGAAGGTTTAGCTTCAAATCCATACGAAACAAATGATTTAGCATCAAACACTTGGGATATAAGTGATATAGCTTAAAATGCAGGGGCAACAAACGAGTTAGCTACAAATCCATACAAAACACATGATTAAGCTTTAAATCAATGCGATGTAGAAGGTTTAGCTTCAAATCCATGCGAAACAAATGATTTAGCTTCAAACACTTGGGATATAAGTGAGATAGCTTTAAATGCAGACGAATCAAAGGAGTTAGCTTCAAAATCCATGCGATACATTTCATTTAGCTTCAAGTCGATACGAAGTAGAAGGCTTAGCTACAAATCCATGCGAAACAAATGATGTAGCTTCAAACAATTGGGATATAGTGATATAGCTTTAAATGCAGAGGAATCAAACGAGTTAGCTCCAAATCCATGCGAGACACATGATTTAGCTGCAAATCAATGCGCTGTAGATGGTTTAGCTTCAAATCCATGCGAAACAAATGATTTAGCTTGAATCACTTGGGATATAAGTGATATAGCTTCAAATGCAGACGAATCAAACGAGTTAGCTTCAAATCCATGCGATACATTTCATTTAGCTTCAAATCGATACGAAGTATAAGGCTTAGCTTCAAATCCATGCGAAACAAATGATTTAGCTTGAAATCGATACGAAGTAGAAGGCTTAGCTTCAAATCCATGCGAAGCTAATGATTTAGATTCGGATACTTGAGATATAAATTATATAGCTTCAAATGAAGGCGAAACTAACGAGTTAGCTTCAAATCCATGCGAAACACATGATTTAGCTGCAAATCCATGCTATGTATAATATTTAGCTTCAAATCCATGCGAAACGAATGATTTAGCTACATACACTTGGGGTATGAGTGATATAGCTTCAAATGCAGACGAAACAAACGAGTTAGCTTCAAATCCAAGCAAATCACATGATTTAGCTTCAAATCAATACGATGTAGAAGGTTTAGCTTCAAATCCATGCGAAACAAATGATTTAGCTTCAAACACTTGAGATATAAGTGATATAGCTTCAAATGCAGACGAACAAAAGAGTTAGCTTCATATCCAAGTGAAACACATGATCTAGCTTCAAACAATGCGAAGTAGAAGGCTTAGCTTCAAATCCATGCGAAACAAATGATTTAACTTCAAATCCATGCGAAACAAATGATTCAGCTTCAAATCAATGCTATGTAGAAGGTTTAGCTTCAAATCCATGCGACACAAATGAATTAGCTTCAAACACTTGGGATATGAGTGATATAGCTTCAAACGCAGACGAAACAAACGAATTAGGTTCAAATTCATGCGAAACACATGATTTAGCTTGAAATCAATGCGATGTAGAAGGATTAGCTTCAAATCCATGCGACACAAATGAATTAGCTTCAAACACTTGGCTATGAGTGATATAGCTTCAAACGCAGACGAAACAAACGAGTTAGCTTCAAATTCATGCGAATCACATGATTTGGATTCAAATCAATGCGATGCAGAAGGTTTAGCTTCAAATCCATGCGAAACAAATGATTTAGCTTCAAACAATTGGGATATAAGTGATATAGCTTCGAATGCTGACGAATCAAACGAGTTAGCTTCAAAATCCATGCGATACATATCATTTAACTTCAAATCGATACGAAGTAGAAGGCTTAGCTTCAAATCCATGCGAAAAAAAAATAATTTAGATTCAGATATTTGCGATATAAGTGATATAGCTTCAAATGCCGTCGAAACTAACGAGTTAGCATCAAATCCATGCAAAACACATGATTTAGCTGCAAATCAATGCCTGTGCAGAAGGTTTAGCTTCAAATCCATGCGAAACAAATGATTTAGGTTCAAACAATTGAGATATAAGTGATATAGCTTCAAATGCAGCCGAAGCAAACGAGTTAGCTTCAAATCCAAGCGAATCACATGATTTAGCTGCAAATCAATGCGATGTAGAAGGTTTAGCTTCAAATCCATGCGAAACAAATGATTTAGCTGCAAATCAATGCGATGTAGAAGGATTAGCATCAAATCCACGCCACACAAATGATTTAGCATCAGATACATGCGATATAAGTGATATAGCTTCAAATGCAGGAGACAAACGAGTTAGCTTCAAATCCATGCAAAACACATGATTAAGCTTTAAATCAATGCGATGTAGAAGGTTTAGCTTCAAATCCATGCGACACAAATGATTTAGCTTCAGATACTTGCGATATAAGTGATATAGCTTCAAATGCAGGCGAAACAAACGAGTTAGCATTAAATCCATGCGAAACACATGATTTAGCTTGAAATTCATGCGAAACACATGGTTTAGCTACATATTCTAACGAAACAAATGGCTTACTATTTGATACTTGTGGTAAACATGATCTAGTTTCAAATTCAGGCGAAACTAACGAGTTAGCTTCAAATCCATGCGAAATACATGATTTAGCTTCAATTCAATGCGAAGTTGAAGGCTTAGATTCAAAGCCATCCGAAACAAATAATTTAGGATCAGATACTTGCGATATAATTGATATAGCTTCAAATGCAGGCGAAACTAACGAGTTAGCATCAAATCCATGCAAAACACATGATTTAGCTTCAAAACAATGCCTGTGCAGAAGGTTTTGCTTCAAATCCATGCGAAACAAATGATTTAGCTTCAAACAATTGAGATATAAGTGATATAGCTTCAAATGCAGCCGAAGCAAACGAGTTGGCTTCAATCCAAGCGAATCACATGATTTAACTTCAAATCAATGCGATGCAGAAGGTTTAGCTTCAAATCCATGCGAAACAAATGATTTAGCTTCAAATAATTGGGATATAAGTGATATAGCTTCCAATGCACGGGAAAGAACGAGTTAGCTTCAAATCAATGCGAAACACATGATTTAGCTTCAAATCAATGCGAAGTAGAAGGCTTATCTTCGAATCCATGCGGAACAAATGGCTTAGCTCCAAATACTTGTGATATACATGATTTAGCTTCAAATGCAGGCGATACAAACGAATTAGCTTCAAATCCATGCGAAACATATGATTTAGCTTCAAATCAATGCGAAGTAGAAGCCTGATCATCGAATCCATGCGAAACAAATGGTTTCGATACAAATACTTGTGATATACATGATTTAGCTTCAAATTCAGGCGACACAAACGAGTTTTATCATCAAATTCATCCGAAACACAAGATTTAGCATCAAATTCATTCGAAACACATGGTTTAGATGGAAAATCCTGCGAAACAAGTGGTTTAGCTTTTGATACTTGTGACCTACAGGATTTAGCATTAACTGCATGCGAAACAAACGAGTTACCTTCAATTCCATGCGTAACACATGATTAAGCTGCAAATTAATGCGATGTAGAAGGTTTAGCTTCAAATCCGTGCGACACAAATGAATAAGCTTCAGATACTTGCGATATAAGTGATATAGCTTCCAATGCAGGGGAAACAAACGAGTTAGCTTCAAATCCATGCGAAACACATGATTTAGCTGCAAATCAATGCGATGTAGAAGGTTTATCTGCAAATCCATGCGAAACAAATGATTTACCTTCAAACACTTGGGATATAAGTGATATAGCTTCCAATGCAGGCGAAACAAACGAGCTGGCTTCAAATACAAGCGAAACACATGATTTAGCTTCAAATCAATGCGATGTAGAAGGCTTATCTTGAAATCCATGACAAACAAATGATTTAGCTTCAGATACTTGCGATATAAGTGATGTGGCTTCCAATGCACGGGAAAGAAACGAGTTAGCTTCAAATCAATGCGAAACACATGATTTAGCTTCAAATCAATGCGAAGTAGAAGGCTTATCTTCGAATCCATGCGGAACAAATGGCTTAGCTCCAAATACTTGTGATATACATGATTTAGCTTCAAATGCAGGCGATACAAACGAATTAGCTTCAAATCCATGCGAAACATATGATTTAGCTTCAAATCAATGCGAAGTAGAAGCCTGATCTTCGAATCCATGCGAAACAAATGGTTTCGATACAAATACTTGTGATATACATGATTTAGCTTCAAATTCAGGCGACACAAACGAGTTTTATCATCAAATTCATCCGAAACACAAGATTTAGCATCAAATTCATTCGAAACACATGGTTTAGCATAATATTCATGCGAAGCAAATGGTTCAGCTTCAAATACTTGTGATATACATGATTTACTTTCAACTGCATGCGAAACAAACGAATTAGCTTCAAATCCATGCGAAACATGATGTAGCTTCATATCAATGCTAAGTAGAAGGCATGTCTTCGAATCCATGCGAAACAAATGGTTTAGCTTCAAATACTTGTGATATACATGATTTAGCTTGAAATGCAGGCGATACAAACGAGTTAGCCTCAAATCCATGCGAAACACATGATTTAGCTTCAAATCCATGCGAACACATGGTTTAGCATAATATTAATGGGAAGCAAATGGTTCAGCTTCAAATACTTGTGATATACATGATTTAGCTTCAACTGCATGCGAAACAAACGAATTAGCTTCAAATCCATGCGAAACATGATGTAGCTACAAATCAATGCGAAGTAGAAGGCTGATCTTCGAATCCATGCGAAACAAATGTTTTCGCTTCATATACTTGTGATATACATGATTTAGCTTCAACAGCATGCGAAACAAACGAGTTAGCTTCAAATCAATGCTAAGTAGAAGGGTTATCTTCGAATCAATGCGAAACAAATGTTTCAGTTTCAAATACTGCGATATACATAATTTAGCTTCAAATGCAGGCGACACAAACGAGTTTTATCATCAAATCCACCCGAAACACATGATTTAGCTTCAAATTCATTCGAAACACATGATTTAGCTTCAAATCAATGCGAAGTAGAAGGATTAACTTCGAATCCATGCGAAACAAACGGTTTAGCTTCAAATACCTGTGATATACATGATTTAGCTTGAACTGCATGCGAAACAAACTAGTTAGCTTCAAATCCATGCGAAACACATGCTTTAGCTTCAAATCAATGCGAAGTTGAAGGCTTAGATTCAAATCCATGCGAATCAGAAAGGTTCAGCTTCAAATACTTGTGATATACATGAGTTAGCTTCAACTGCATGCGAAACAAACGATGTATGTTCCATTCCAACCGAAACACATGATTTCGCTTCAAATCAATGCGAAGTAGAAGGCTTAGCTTCAAATCCATGCGAAACAAATGGTTTAACTTCAAATACTTGTGATATACATGATTTAGCTTTAACTGCATGCGAAACAAACGAGTTAGCTTCAAAAACATGCGAAATACATTATTTAGCTTCAAGTCAATGCGAAGTAGAATGCTCAGTTTCAATCCATGCTAATCAGAAAGGTTTAGCTTCAAGTACTTGTGATATAAATGATTTAGCTCCAACTGCATGCGAAACAAATGAGTTAGCTCCAACTGCATGCGAAACAAATGAGTTAGCATCAAATCCATGCGAAACACATGATTTAGCTGCAAATCAATGCGATGTAGAAGGTTTAGCTTCAAATCCATGCGAATCAAACGGTTTAGCTTGAAATACCTGTGATATACATGATTTAGATTCAACTGCATGCGAAACGAACGAGTTAGGTTCAAATCCATGCAAAACACATGCTTCAGCTTCAAATCAATGCGAAGTAGAAGGCTGATCTTCCAATCCATGCGAAACAAATGGTTTAGTTTCAAATATTTGTGTTATACATGATTTGGCAAATGAATGCGAAACAAATGAGTTAGCCACATATCCAAGTGAATCACATGATTTAGCTTCAAATCAATGAGAAGTAGAACGCTTATCTTCGAATCCATGCGAAACAGATGGCTTAGCTTCAAATACTTGTGATATACATGATTTAGCTTGAAACTGTAGGCGATACAAACGAGTTAGCCTCAAATCCATGCGAAACACATGATTTAGCTTCAGATCCATGCGAAACATATGATTTAGCTTCAAATCAATGCGAAGTAGAAGGCTGGTCTTCGAATCGTAGCGAAACAAATGGGTCAGCATCAAATACTTGTGATATACATGATTTTGCTTCAACTGCATGCGAAACAAACGAATTAGCTTCAAATCTATGCGAAACATGATGTAGCTTCATATCAATGCGAAGTAGAAGGCATGACTTCGAATCCATGCGAAACAAATGGCTTAGCTTCAAATACTTGTGATATACATGATTTAGCCTGAAAAGCAGGCGATACTAACGAGTTAGCTTCAAATCCATGCGAAACACATGATTTAGCTTCAAATCAATTGCGAAGTAGAAGGCTGATCTTCGAAACCATGCGAAACAACTTGGTCAGCATCAAATACTTGTGATATACATGATTTAGCTTCAAGAGCATGCGAGACAAACGAGTTAGCTTCAAATCATGCGATACAGATGATTAAGCTCCAAATCAATGCGAAGTAAGAGGGTTAGCTTCAAATCCATGCGAATCAAATGGTTTAACTTCAAATATTTGTGTTATACATGATTTGGCTTCAACTGCGTGCGAAACAAATGTGTTAGCTCTAAATCCATACGAAACACATGATTTAGCTTCAAATCAAAGCGAAGTAGAAGGCTTAGCTTCAAATCCAGACGAAACACATGATTTAGCTTCAAATCAATGCGAAGTAGAAGGCTTATCTTCGAATCCATGCGAAACAAATGGTTTAGCACCAAATACTTGCGATATACACGATTTAGCTTCAAATCCAGGCGAAACACATGGTTTAGCATAATATTAATGCGAAGCAAATGGTTCAGCATCAAATACTTGTGATATACATGATTTAGCTTCAACAGCATGCGAGACAAACGAGTTAGCTTTAAATCCAAGCGAAAAACATGATTTAGAATCAAATCAATGCAAAGTAGAAGGCTTATTTTCGAATCATGCGAAACAAATGGCTTAGCTTCAAGTACTTGTGATATACATGATTTAGCTTCAAATGCAGGCGATAGAAACGAATTAGCTTCAAATCCATGCGAAACATATGATTTAGCTTCAAATCAATGCGAAGTAGAAGGCTGATCTTCGAATCCATGCGAAACAAATGTTTTCGCTTCAAATACTTGTGATATACATGAATTAGCTTCAAATGCAGGCGACACAAACGAGTTTTATCATCAAATCAATCCGAAACACATGATTTCGCTTCAAATTCATTCGAAACACATGGTTTAGCATAATATTCATGCGAAGCAAATGGTTCAGCTTCAAATACTTGTGATATACACGATTTAGCTTCAACTGCATGCGAAACAAACGAATTAGCTTCAAATCATGCGAAACATGATGTAGCTTCATATCGATGCTAAGTAGAAGGCATGTCTTCGAATCCATGCGAAACAAATGGTTTAGCTTCAAATACCTGTGATATACTTGATGTAGCTTCAACTGCATGCGAAACAAACGAGTTAGCTTCAAATCCAAGAGAAAAACGTGATTTAGGTTCATATCAATGCGAAGTAGAAGGCTTAGTTTCAAATCCATGCGAATCAAATGTGGTTTAGCTTCAAATATTTGTGATATACATGATTAGGCAAATGCATGCGAAACAAATGAGTTAGCCACAAATCCAAGTGAATCAAATGATTTAGCTTCAAATCAATGCGAAGTAGAACGCTTATCTTCGAATCCATGCGAAACAAATGGCTTAGCTTCAAATACTTGTGATATACATGATTTTGCTTGAAACGCAGGCGATACAAACGAGTTAGATTCAAATCTATGCGAAACACATGATTTAGATTCAAATCAATTGCGAAGTAGAAGGGTTAGCTTCAAATCCATGCGAAACATGATGTAGCTTCATATCGATGCTAAGTAGGAGGCATGTCTTCGAATCCATGCGAAACAAATGGTTTAGCTTCAAATACTGTGATATACATGATGTAGCTTCAACTGCATGCGAAACAAACGAGTTAGCTTCAAATCCAAGAGAAAAATGTGATTTAGGTTCATATCAATGCGAAGTAGAAGGCTTAGCTTCAAATCCATGCGAATCAAATGGTTTAGCTTCAAATATTTGTGATATACATGATTTGGCAAATGCATGCGAAACAAATGAGTTAGCCACAAATCCAAGTGAATCACATGATTTAGCTTCAAATCAATGCGAAGTAGAACGCTTATCTTCGAATCCATGCGAAACAGATGGCTTAGCTACAAATACTTGTGATATACATGATTTAGCTTGAAATGCAGGCGACACAAACGAGTTAGCCTCAAATCCATGCGAAACACATGATTTAGCTTCAAATCCATGCGAAACACATGATTTAGCTTCAAATCAATGCGAAGGAGAAGGCTGATCTTCTAATCCATGCGAAACAAATGGCTTAGCTTCAAATACTTGTGATATATATGATTTAGCTTCAAATGCAGGCGATACAAACTAGTTAGCTTCAAATCCATGCGAAACACATGCTTTAACTTCAAATCAATGCGAAGTAGAAGGCTGATCTTCCAATGCATGCGAAACAAATAGGTCAGCATCAAATACTTGTTTTATACATGACATTGCTTCAACTGCATGCAAAACAAATGAGCTAGATTCAAATCCATGCGAAACACATGATTTAGCTTCAAATCAATGCGAAGTAGAAGGCATGTCTTCGAATCCATGCGAAACAAATGGTTTAGCTTCAAATACCTGTGATATACATGATGTAGCTTCAACTGCATGCGAAACAAACGAGTTAGATTCGAATCCAAGCGAAACACATTATTTAGCTTCAAATCAATGCGAACTAGATGGCTTAGCTTCCAATCCATGCGAAACAAATGGTTTAACTTCAAATACTTGTGATATATATGATTTAGCTTTAACTGCTTGCGAAACAAACGAGTTAGCTTCAAACACATGCGAAACAAATGATTAAGCTTCAAACACTTGGGATATAAGTGATATAGCTTTAAATGCAGACGAATCAAACGAGTTAGCATCAAAATCCAAGCGATACACATGACTTACATTTAAATCAATGCGAAGTAGAAGGTTTAGCTTCAAATCTAAGCGAAACACATGATTTAGCGCAGGAACTTGCGACATAAGTGATACAGCTTTAAATGCAGACGAATCAAACGAGTTAGCTTCAAAATCCATGCGATAACCATGATTTAGATTCAAATCAATGCGAGGTAGAAGGCTTATCTTGAAATCCATGAGAAACAAATCATTTAGGTTCAGATACTTGCGATATAAGTGACATAGCTTCAAATGCAGACGAGTTAGATTCAAATCCAAGAGAAGCACATGATTTAGCTTCTAATCAATGCGATGTAGAAGGTTTAGCTTCAAATTCATGCGAAACAAATGATTTAGTATCCAATAGATGCGATATAAGTGATATAGCTTCAAATGCAGGAGAAACAATCGAGTTAACTTCAAGTCCATGCGAAACACATGAATTAGCTGCAAATCAATGCGATGTAGAAGGTTTAGCTTCAAGTCCATGCGAAACAAATGATTTAGCTACAAGCACTTGCGAAATAAGTGATATAGCTTCAAATGCAGGAGAAACAAATCAGTTAGTTCCAAATACATGCGAAACACTTTATTTAGCTGCCTATCAATGCGATGTAGATGGTGTAGCTTCACATCCATGCGAAACAAATGATTCAGCATCATATAGTTGCGATATAAATGACATAGCTTCAAATGCAGACGAATCAAACGAGTTAGAATCAAAAATCCAAGCGATACACACGACTTAGCTTTAAATCAATGCGAAGAAGAAGATTTAGCTTCAAATCGATGCGACACAAAGATATAGCTTCAGATACTTGCGATATAAGTGATATAGCTTCCAATGCAGACGAAACAATCGAGTTAGCTTCAAATACAAGCGACACACATGATTTAGCTTCAAATCAATGCGATGTAGAAGGTTTAGCTTCAAATCCAAGCGAGACACATGATTTAGCTGCAAATCAATGCGATGTAGAAGGTGTAGCTTAAAATCCATGCGAAACAAATGATTTAGCACCAGATACTTGCGATATAAGTGATACAGCTATAAATGCAGGGGAAACAAACGAGTTAGCTTCAGACCCATGCAAAACACATGACTAAGCTTCTAAACAATTCTATGTAGAAGGTTTAGCTTGAACTCCAGGCGAAACGCATGATTTAGAACAGGAAATTGCGATGTAAGTGATATAGCTTCCAATGCAGACGAAACAATCGTGTTAGCTTCAAATACAAGCGACACACATGATTTAGCTTCAAATCAATGCGATGTGGAAGGTTTAGCTTCAATCCATGCGAAACACATGATTTAGCTTCAGATAGTTGCGATATAAGTGATATAGCATCAAATGCAGACGAATCAAACGTGCTAGCATCAAAATCCAAGCGATACACATGACTTAGCTTTAAATCAATACGAAGTAGAAGGTTTAGCTTCGAATCCTTGCGACACAAAGATATAGCTTCAGATACTTGCGATATAAGTGATATAGCTTCCAGTGCAGACGAAACAAACGAGCTAGCTTCAACACAATAATAAACACATGATTTAGCTTCAAATCAATGCGATGTAGAAGGATTAGCTTCAAATCCATGCGAAGGAAATGATTGAGCTTCAAACACTTGCGATATAGGTGACATAGCTTCAAATGCAGACGAAACAAACGAGTTAGTTTCCAATCCAAGCGAAACACATGATTTAGCTTCAAATCAGTGCGATGTAGAAGGTTTGGCTTCAAATCCAAGCGAAACAAATGATTTAGCTTCAAATCAAAGCGATGTAGAAGGTTTAGCTTCAAATCCATGCGATGTAGTAGGTTAGCTTCAAATCCATGCGAAACAAAGGGATTTAGCTTCAAACACTTCGGATATAAGTGATATTGCTTCAAATGCAGACGAATCAAACGAGTTAGCATCAAAATCCATGCGATACATATCATTTAGCTACAAATCGATACGAAGTAGATGGCTTAGCTACAAATCCATGCGAAACACATGATTTAGCTACAAATTAATGCGATGAAGAAGGTTTAGCATCAAATCATGCGAAACAAACGGTTTAGCTTCAGATACATGCGATATAAGTGATATAGCTTCGACTGTAGGTGAAACAGACTAGTTAGCCTCAAAATCCATGCCATACACATGATTTAGCCTTAAATCAAAGCGAAGTAGAAGGCTTAGCTTCAAATCCATGCTAAACAAATGATTTAGGTTCAGATAATTGCGATATAAGTGATATAGGTTCAAGTGCAGGGGAAACAAACGAGTTAGAATCAAATTCATGCAAAAAACAAGATTTAGCTTCAAATCGATACGAAGTAGAAGGCTTAGCTTCAAATCCATGCGAAACACATGATTTATCTTCAAATCAATGCGGAGTAGAAGACTAAGTTTCAAAACCATGCGAAACGTATAGGTTAGAATCAAATACTTGTTTTATACATGATTTAGCTCCAACTGCATGTGAAACAAACGTGTTAGCTTCAAATTCATGCGAAACACATGAGTCAGCTTCAAATCAATGCCAAGTAGAAAGCTTAACTTCGAATCCATGGGAAACAAATGATTTATGATCAGATACTTGCGATATAAGTGATATAGTTTCAAATGCTGGAGAAACCAACGAGTTTGCTCGAAATCTATGCGAAACAACTGATTTAGCTTCAAATCAATGCGAACTAGAAGGCTTAGCTTCAAATCCATGCGGAACAAATGATTTAGCATCAGATACATGCGATATATGTGATATAGCTTCAAATGCAGGGGAAACAAACGAGTTAGCATCAAATCCATGCGAAACACATGATTTAGCTTCAAATTCATGCGAAACACATGGTTTAGCTACATATTCTAACGAAACAATTGGCTTACCTTTTGATACTTGTGATAAACATGATCTAGCTTCAAATGTAGGCGAAACAAACGAGTCAGATTCAAATCCATGCGAAGCACATGATTTAGCTGCAAATCCATGCTATGTATAATATTTAGCTTCAAATCCATGCGAAACGAATGATTTAGCTTCATACACTTGGGGTATGAGTGATATAGCTTCAAATGCAGACGAAACAAACGAGTTAGCTTCAAATCCAAGCAAATCACATGATTTAGCTTCAAATCAATACGATGTAGAAGGTTTAGCTTCAAATCCATGCGAAACAAATGATTTATCTTCAAACACTTGAGATATAAGTGATATAGCTTCAAATGCAGACGAATCAAAAGAGTTAGCTTCATATCCAAGTGAAACACATGATCTAGCTTCAAACAATGCGAAGTAGAAGGCTTAGCTTCAAATCCATGCGAAACAAATGATTTAACTTCACATCCATGCGAAACAAATGATTCAGCTTCAAATCAATGCTATGTAGAAGGTTTAGCTTCCAATCCATGCGACACAAATGAATTAGCTTCAAACACTTGGGCTATGAGTGATATAGCTTCAAACGCAGACGAAACAAACGAATTAGGTTCAAATTCATGCGAAACACATGATTTAGCTTGAAATCAATGCGATGTAGAAGGATTAGCTTCAAATCCATGCGACACAAATGAATTAGCTTCAAACACTTGGGCTATGAGTGATATAGCTTCAAACGCAGACGAAACAAACGAGTTAGCTTCAAATTCATGCGAATCACATGATTTAGATTCAAATCAATGCGAGTTAGAAGGTTTAGCTTCAAATCCAAGCGATACAAAACATCGAGATTCAGATAATGGCGATATAAGTGATATAGCTTCAAATGCAGACGAAACAAACATGATAGCTTCATATCCAAGTGAAACAAATGATTTAGCTTTAAACCATTGCGATGTAGAAGGTTTAGCTTCAATCCATCCGAAACAAATGATTGAGCTTCACACACTTCGGATATAAGTGATATAGCTTCAAATGCAGACGAAACAAACGAGTTAGCCTCAAATCCATTCGAAACAAATGATTTAGCTGCAAATCAGTGCGATGTAGAAGGTTTAGCTTCAAATCCATACGAAACCAATGATTTAGCTTCATATACTTGCGATATAAGTGACATAGCTTCAAGCGCAGACGAAACAAACGAGTTAGCTTCAAATCCAAGCGTATCACATGATTTAGCTTCAAATCAATGCGATGTAGAAGGTTTAGATTCAAATCCAAGCGAAACACATGATTTAGCTTCAAATCATTGCGATGTAGAAGGTTTAGCTTCAAATCCAAGCGAAACAAATGATTTAGCTTCAAACACTTGGGATATAAGTGATGTAGCTTCAAATGCAGACGAATCAAACGAGTTAGCTTCAAAATCCATGCTATTCATATCATTTAGCTTCAAATCGATACGCAGTAGAAGGATTAGCTTCAAATCCATGCGAAACAAATGATTTAGCTTCAAACACTTGGGATATAAGAGACATAACTTCAATTGCAGACGAAACAAACGAGTTAGCTTCAAATCCATGCGAAACACATGAGTTAGCTTGAAATCAATGCGAAGTAGAAGGCATAGCTTCAAATCCTTACGAAACACATGATTTAGCTGCAAATCAATGCGATGTAGAAGATTGAGCTTCAAATCCATGCGAAACA
The DNA here is from genome assembly GCF_051020955.1 of Megalopta genalis. Classification (NCBI taxonomy): domain Eukaryota; kingdom Metazoa; phylum Arthropoda; class Insecta; order Hymenoptera; family Halictidae; genus Megalopta; species Megalopta genalis. The sequence continues at coordinate 31,389 of NW_027477067.1, forward strand.
AATGATTTAGCTTCAGATACTTGCGATATAAGTGATATAGCTTCAAATACAGACGCAACAAACGAGTTAGAATCAAGTCCATACATGACACATGATTTTTCTTCAAATACTTGCGATATAAGTGATATAGCTTCAAATGCAGACGAAGCAAACGAGGTAGCTTCAAATCTATGCGTTGTAGAAGGTTTAGCTTCGAAGCCATGCGAAACCAATGATTTTGCTTCAGATACATGCGATATAAGTGATATAGCTTCAAATGCAGACGAAACAAACGAGTCAGCTACGAATCCAAGAGAACCACACGATTTAGCTTCAAATAAATGCGATTTAGAAGTTTTATCTTCAAATACATGCGAAACAAATGATTTAGCTTCAGATACTTGCGATATAAGTGATATAGCATCAAATGCAAGCGAAACGAACGACTTGGCTTCAAATCCATGCTGAAGACATGATTTAGCTGCAAATGAATGTGATGTAAAAGGTTTAGCTTCAAATCCATGCGTCACAAATGATTTAGCTTCAAATCGATAGGAAGTAGAAGGCTTAGCTTCAAATCCATGCGAAACAAATGATTTAGGTTCAGATACTTGCGATATTAGTGATATAGCTTCAAATGCAGGCGAAACGATCGAGTTAGCTTCAAATCCATGCGAAACACATGATTTAGCTTCAAATCAATTGTTGTGTATAATATTTAGCTTCAAATCCATGCGAAACAAATGATTTATCTTCAAACACTTGAGATATAAGTGATATAGCTTCAAATGCAGAAGAAACAAACGAGTTAGCTTCATATCCAAGTGAAACACATGATCTAGCTTCAAACAATGCGAAGTAGAAGGCTTAGCTTCAAACCTATGCGAAACAAATGATTTAGATTCAAATCCATGCGAAACAAATGATTTAGGTTCAGATACTTGCGATATAAGTGATATAGCTTCAAATACAGACGCAACAAACGAGTTAGATTCAAGTCCATACATGACACGTGATTTTTCTTCAAATACTTGCGATATAAGTGATATAGCTTCAAATGCAGACGAAGCAAACGAGGTATCTTCAAATCTATGCGTGGTAGAATTTTTAGCTTCGAAGCCATGCGAAACCAATGATTTTGCTTCAGATACATGCGATATAAGTGATATAGCTTCAAATGCAGACGAAACAAACGAGTCAGCTACGAATCCAAGAGAACCACGCGATTTAGCTTCAAATAATTGCGATTTAGAAGGTTTATCTTCAAATACATGCGAAACAAATGATTTAGCTTCAGATACTTGCGATATAAGTGATATAGCATCAAATGCAAGCGAAACGAACGAGTTGGCTTCATATCCATGCGGAAGACATGATTTAGCTGCAAATCAATGTGATGTAAAAGGTTTAGCTTCAAATCCATGCGACACAAATGATTTAGCTTCAAATCGATACGAAGTAGAAGGCTTAGCTTCAAATCCATGCGAAACAAATGATTTAGGGTTCAGATACTTGCGATATTAGTGATATAGCTTCAAATGCATGCGAAACGATCGAGTTAGCTTCAAATCCATGCGAAACACATGATTTAGCTTCAAATCAATTGCGATGTATAATATTTAGCTTCAAATCCATGCGAAACAAATGATTTAGCTTCAAACACTTGGGATATGTGTGTTATAGCATCAAATGCGGGGAAACGAACGAGTTAGCTTCAAATCCATGCAAAACACTTGATTAAGCTTCAACTCAATGCTATGTAGAAGGTTTACCTTCAAATCCTTGCGACACAAATGATTTAGCTTCAAACACTTGGGATGTGAGTGTTATAGCATCAAATGCGGGCGAAACGAACGAGTTAGCTTCAAATCCATGCGAAACACAGGATTTAGCTGCAAATCAATGCGATGTAGAAGATTTAGCTTCAAATCCATGCGAAACAAATGATTTAGCTTCAGATACTTGCGATATAAGTGATATAGCTTCAAATGCAGACGCTACAAACGAGTTAGATTCAAGTCCATCCAAGACACATGATTTTTCTTCAAATACTTGCGATATAAGTGATATAGCTTCAAATGCAGACAAAGCAAACGAGGTAGCTTCAAATCTATGCGTTGTAGAAGGTTTAGCTTCGAAGCCATGCGAAACCAATGATTTTGCTTCAGATACATCCGATATAAGTTATATAGCTTCAAATGCAGACGAAACAAACGAGTTAGCTACAAATCCAAGTGAATCACACGATTTAGCTTCAAATACATGCGATGTAGAAGGTTTAGCTTCAAACCCATGCGAAACCAATGATTTAGCTTCATATAATTGCGATATAAGTGACATAGCTGCAAACGCAGACGAAACAAACGAGTTAGCTTCAAATCCAAGCGTATCACATGATTTTAATTCAAATCAATGTGATGTAGAAGGTTTAGCTTCAAATCCATGCGAAACGAATGATTCAGCATCAGATAGTTGCGATATAATTGATATAGCATCAAATGCAGACTAATCAAACGAGTTAGCATTAAAATCCAAGCGATACACATGACTTAGCTTTAAATCAATGCGAAGTAGAAGGTTTAGCTTCAAATCCATGCGACACAAATGATTTAGCTTCAGCTACTTGCTATATAAGTGACATAGCTTCAAATGCAGACGAAACAAACGAGTTAGCTTCATATCCAAGCGAAACACATGATTTAGCTTCAAATCAATGCGATGTATAAGATTTAGCTTCAAATTCATAGGAAACGAATGATTTAGCTTCATACACTTGGCGTATAAGTGATATAGCTTCAAATGCATTCGAAAAAAACGAGTTAGCTTCAAATCCATGCGAAACACATGATTTAGCTGCAAATCCATGCGATGTAGAAGGATTAGCTTCAAATTCATGCGAAACAAATGATTCAGCTTCAGATACTTGCGATATATGTGATATAGCTACAACTGCAGACGAAACAACCGAGTTAGCTTCAAATCTATGCTATGTAGAAGGTTTAGCTTCTAATCCATACGAAACAAATGATTTAGCTTCAGATACTAGCGATAGAAGTGATATAGCTTCATATGCAGACGAAACAAACGAGTTAACTTCATATCCAAGCGAAACACATGTTTTAGCTTTAATCAGTGCGATGTAGATTGTTTAGCTTCAAATCCATGCGAAATAAATTGTTTAGCTACAAATACTTGTGATATACGTTATTTAGATTCAACTGCATGCGCAACAAACGAATTAGCTTCAAATCCATGTGAAACCCATGATTTAGCTGCAAATCAATGGGATGTAGAATGTTTAGCTTCAAATCCAAGCGGAACACGTGATTTAGCTTCAAATCAATGCGATGTAGAGGGTTTAGCTTGAAATCCATGCGAGACAAATTATTGAGCTTCAAACACTTGCGATATAAGTGATATAGCTTCCAATGCAGACGAAACAAACGAGCTAGCTTCAAATACAAGCGAAACACATGATTTAGCCGGAAATAAATGCGATGTAGAAGTTTTAGCTTCAAATCCATGCGAAACAAATGATTCAGCTTCAAACAATTGGGATATAAGTGATATAGCTTCAAATGCAGACGAATCAAACGAGTTAGCTTCAAAATCCATGCGATACATTTTCATTTAACTTAAAATCGATACGAAGTAGAAGGCTTAGCTTCAAATACGTGCGAAACATATGATTTAGCTTCAAATCAATACGAGGTAGAAGGCTTATCTTGACATCCATGAGAAACAAATGATTTAGGTTGAGAGACTTGCGATATAAGTGATATAGCTTCAAATGGAGACGAAAGAAACGAGTTAGATTCAAATCCAATCGAAACACATGATTTAGCGTCAAATCAATGCGATGTAGAAGGTTTAGCTTCAAATCCAAGCGGAACACGTGATTTAGCTTCAAATCAATTCAAAGTAGAAGGAGTACCTTCAAATCCATACGAAACAAATGGTTTAGCATCAAATACTTGTGATATACATGATTTAGCTTCAACTGCATGCGTAACAAACGTCCTATCTTCAAATTCAAGCGAAACACATGATTCAGTTTCAAATCCAAGCGAAAGAAAAGATTTAGCTTCAAATCAATGCGAAGTAGAAGGCTTAGTTTCAAATCCATGCGAAACGATTAGCTTAGCTTCAAATACTTGTTTTAAACATGATTTAGCTTCAACTGCATGTCAAACAAACGAGTTAGCTTCAATTCCATGCGGAACACATGATTTATCTTCAAATCATTGCGAAGTAGAAGGCTTGGCTTCAAATCCATGCGAATCAAATGGTTTAGCTTCAAATACTGGTAATATACTTGACTTAGCTTCAACTGCATGCGAAACAAACGAGTTAGCTTCAAATCCAAGCCAAAGACGTGATTTAGCTTCAAATCTATGCGAAGTAGAAGGCTTAGCTTCAAACCAATCCGATGTAGAAGGTTTAGCTTTAAATCAATGCAATGTAGAAGGTTTTGCTTCAAATCAATACGATGTAGAATGTTCAGCTTCAAATCCATGCGATACAAATGATTTGGATTCAGATACTAGCGATATAAGTGATATAGCTTCAAATGCAGCCGAAACAAACGAGTTAGCTTCAAATCCAAGCGAATCACATGATTTAGCTTCAAATCAATGCGATGTAGAAGGTTTAGCTTCAAATCCATGCGAAACAAACGATTTAGCTTCAAACAATTGGGATATAAGTGATATAGCTTCAAATGCGGACGAATCAAACGAGTTAGCTTCAAAATCCATGCGATACATATCATTTAACTTCAAATCGATAACAAGTAGAAGGCTTAGCTACAAATCCATGCGAAACAAATGATTTAGATTCAGATACTTGAGATGTAAGTTATATAGCTTCAAATGCAGGCGAAACTAACGAGTTAGCTTCAAATCCATGCGAAACACATGATTTAGCTGCAAATCCATGCGATGTAGCTGATTTAGCTTCAAAGCCGTGCGAAACAAATGATTTAGCATCAGCTACTTGCTATATAACTGATATAGCTTCAAGTGCAGGGGAAACAAACGAGTTAGCATCAAATCCATGCAAAACACATGATTTAGCGTCAAATCAATGCGATGTAGAATGTTTAGCTTCAAATCCATGAGAAATAAATGGTTTAGCTACAAATACTTGTGATATACATTATTTAGATTCAACTGCATGCGCAACAAACGAATTATCTTCAGATCCATGTGAAACCCATGATTTAGCAGCAAATCAATGGGATGTAGAATGTTTAGCTTCAAATCCATGCGAAACCAATGATTTAGCTTCAAATACTTGGGTTATAAGTGATATAGCTTCCAATGCAGGCGAAACAAACGAGCTAGCTTCGAATACAATCGAAACACATGATTTAGCTTCAAATCAATGAGATGTAGAAGGTTTAGATTCAAATCCATGCAACACAGACGATTTGGCTTCAAATACTTGCGATATAAATGATATAGCTTCAAATGCAGCCGAACAACTGAGTTAGCTTGAAATCCATGCAAAACACATGATTAAGCTTCAAACAATTGGGATATAAGTGATATAGCTTCAAATGCGGACGATTCAAACGAGTTAGCTACTAAGTCCAAGCGAAACACATGATTTAGCTGCAAATGCATGCGATGTGGATGATTTAAATTCAAATCCGTGCGAAATAAATTATTAAGCATCAGATACTTGCGATATAACTGATATAGCTTCAAATGCAGGGGAAACAAACGAGTTGGCATCAAATCCATGCAAAACACATGATTTAGCGTCAAATCAATGCGATGCAGAAGGTTTAGCTTCAAATCCTTGCGAAGCAAATGATTGAGCTTAAAACAATTGGGATATAAGTGATATAGCGTCAAATGCAGGCGAAACTAACGAGTTAGCTTCAAATCCATGCGAAACACATGATTTAGCTGCAAATCCATGCGATGTAGAAGATTTAGCTTCAAATCCATGCAAAACAACTGAATTAGAATCATATACTTGCGATATAAGTGATATAGCTTCAAATGCAGGGGAAACAAACGAGTTAGCATCAAATCCATCAAAACACATGATTTAGCTGCAAATCAATGCGATGTAGAAGGTTTAGCTTCAAATCCATGCGAAACAAATGATGTAGCTTCAAATCGATACGAACTAGAAGGCTTAGCTTCATATCCATGCGAAACAAATGATTTAGGTTCAGATACTTGCGATATAAGTGATATAGCTTCAAATGCAGACGAAACGATCGAGTTAGCTTCAAATCCATGCGATACACATGATTTAGCTTCAAATCAATGCGATGTAGAAGGTTTAGCTTCAAATCAATGCGATGTAGAAGGTTTTGCTCCAAATCCATGCGAAACAAATGATTTAGCTTCAAATCGATACGAACTAGAAGGCTTAGCTTCATATCCATGCGAAACAAATGATTTAGGTTCAGATACTTGCGATATAAGTGATATAGCTTCAAATGCAGACGAATCAATCGAGTTAGCTTCAAAATCCATGCGATACATATCATTTAACTTCAAATCTATACGAAGTAGAAGGCTTAGCTCCAAATTCATGCGAAACAAATGATTTAGATTCAGATACTTGCGATATAAGTGATATAGCTTCAAATGCAGGGGAAACAGTCGAGTTAGCTTCAAATCCATGCGAAACATATTATTTAGCTTCAAATCAATGTGATGCAGAAGGTTTAGCTTCAAATCCAAGCGAACCACATGATTTAGTTAAAATTAATGCGCTGTAGAAGGTTTAGCTTCAAATCCATACGAAACAAATGATTTAGCATCAAACACTTGGGATATAAGTGATATAGCTTAAAATGCAGGGGCAACAAACGAGTTAGCTACAAATCCATACAAAACACATGATTAAGCTTTAAATCAATGCGATGTAGAAGGTTTAGCTTCAAATCCATGCGAAACAAATGATTTAGCTTCAAACACTTGGGATATAAGTGAGATAGCTTTAAATGCAGACGAATCAAAGGAGTTAGCTTCAAAATCCATGCGATACATTTCATTTAGCTTCAAGTCGATACGAAGTAGAAGGCTTAGCTACAAATCCATGCGAAACAAATGATGTAGCTTCAAACAATTGGGATATAAGTGATATAGCTTTAAATGCAGAGGAATCAAACGAGTTAGCTCCAAATCCATGCGAGACACATGATTTAGCTGCAAATCAATGCGCTGTAGATGGTTTAGCTTCAAATCCATGCGAAACAAATGATTTAGCTTGAATCACTTGGGATATAAGTGATATAGCTTCAAATGCAGACGAATCAAACGAGTTAGCTTCAAATCCATGCGATACATTTCATTTAGCTTCAAATCGATACGAAGTATAAGGCTTAGCTTCAAATCCATGCGAAACAAATGATTTAGCTTGAAATCGATACGAAGTAGAAGGCTTAGCTTCAAATCCATGCGAAGCTAATGATTTAGATTCGGATACTTGAGATATAAATTATATAGCTTCAAATGAAGGCGAAACTAACGAGTTAGCTTCAAATCCATGCGAAACACATGATTTAGCTGCAAATCCATGCTATGTATAATATTTAGCTTCAAATCCATGCGAAACGAATGATTTAGCTACATACACTTGGGGTATGAGTGATATAGCTTCAAATGCAGACGAAACAAACGAGTTAGCTTCAAATCCAAGCAAATCACATGATTTAGCTTCAAATCAATACGATGTAGAAGGTTTAGCTTCAAATCCATGCGAAACAAATGATTTAGCTTCAAACACTTGAGATATAAGTGATATAGCTTCAAATGCAGACGAAACAAAAGAGTTAGCTTCATATCCAAGTGAAACACATGATCTAGCTTCAAACAATGCGAAGTAGAAGGCTTAGCTTCAAATCCATGCGAAACAAATGATTTAACTTCAAATCCATGCGAAACAAATGATTCAGCTTCAAATCAATGCTATGTAGAAGGTTTAGCTTCAAATCCATGCGACACAAATGAATTAGCTTCAAACACTTGGGATATGAGTGATATAGCTTCAAACGCAGACGAAACAAACGAATTAGGTTCAAATTCATGCGAAACACATGATTTAGCTTGAAATCAATGCGATGTAGAAGGATTAGCTTCAAATCCATGCGACACAAATGAATTAGCTTCAAACACTTGGGCTATGAGTGATATAGCTTCAAACGCAGACGAAACAAACGAGTTAGCTTCAAATTCATGCGAATCACATGATTTGGATTCAAATCAATGCGATGCAGAAGGTTTAGCTTCAAATCCATGCGAAACAAATGATTTAGCTTCAAACAATTGGGATATAAGTGATATAGCTTCGAATGCTGACGAATCAAACGAGTTAGCTTCAAAATCCATGCGATACATATCATTTAACTTCAAATCGATACGAAGTAGAAGGCTTAGCTTCAAATCCATGCGAAAAAAAAATAATTTAGATTCAGATATTTGCGATATAAGTGATATAGCTTCAAATGCCGTCGAAACTAACGAGTTAGCATCAAATCCATGCAAAACACATGATTTAGCTGCAAATCAATGCCTGTGCAGAAGGTTTAGCTTCAAATCCATGCGAAACAAATGATTTAGGTTCAAACAATTGAGATATAAGTGATATAGCTTCAAATGCAGCCGAAGCAAACGAGTTAGCTTCAAATCCAAGCGAATCACATGATTTAGCTGCAAATCAATGCGATGTAGAAGGTTTAGCTTCAAATCCATGCGAAACAAATGATTTAGCTGCAAATCAATGCGATGTAGAAGGATTAGCATCAAATCCACGCCACACAAATGATTTAGCATCAGATACATGCGATATAAGTGATATAGCTTCAAATGCAGGAGACAAACGAGTTAGCTTCAAATCCATGCAAAACACATGATTAAGCTTTAAATCAATGCGATGTAGAAGGTTTAGCTTCAAATCCATGCGACACAAATGATTTAGCTTCAGATACTTGCGATATAAGTGATATAGCTTCAAATGCAGGCGAAACAAACGAGTTAGCATTAAATCCATGCGAAACACATGATTTAGCTTGAAATTCATGCGAAACACATGGTTTAGCTACATATTCTAACGAAACAAATGGCTTACTATTTGATACTTGTGGTAAACATGATCTAGTTTCAAATTCAGGCGAAACTAACGAGTTAGCTTCAAATCCATGCGAAATACATGATTTAGCTTCAATTCAATGCGAAGTTGAAGGCTTAGATTCAAAGCCATCCGAAACAAATAATTTAGGATCAGATACTTGCGATATAATTGATATAGCTTCAAATGCAGGCGAAACTAACGAGTTAGCATCAAATCCATGCAAAACACATGATTTAGCTTCAAAACAATGCCTGTGCAGAAGGTTTTGCTTCAAATCCATGCGAAACAAATGATTTAGCTTCAAACAATTGAGATATAAGTGATATAGCTTCAAATGCAGCCGAAGCAAACGAGTTGGCTTCAAATCCAAGCGAATCACATGATTTAACTTCAAATCAATGCGATGCAGAAGGTTTAGCTTCAAATCCATGCGAAACAAATGATTTAGCTTCAAATAATTGGGATATAAGTGATATAGCTTCCAATGCACGGGAAAGAAACGAGTTAGCTTCAAATCAATGCGAAACACATGATTTAGCTTCAAATCAATGCGAAGTAGAAGGCTTATCTTCGAATCCATGCGGAACAAATGGCTTAGCTCCAAATACTTGTGATATACATGATTTAGCTTCAAATGCAGGCGATACAAACGAATTAGCTTCAAATCCATGCGAAACATATGATTTAGCTTCAAATCAATGCGAAGTAGAAGCCTGATCTTCGAATCCATGCGAAACAAATGGTTTCGATACAAATACTTGTGATATACATGATTTAGCTTCAAATTCAGGCGACACAAACGAGTTTTATCATCAAATTCATCCGAAACACAAGATTTAGCATCAAATTCATTCGAAACACATGGTTTAGCATAATATTCATGCGAAGCAAATGGTTCAGCTTCAAATACTTGTGATATACATGATTTACTTTCAACTGCATGCGAAACAAACGAATTAGCTTCAAATCCATGCGAAACATGATGTAGCTTCATATCAATGCTAAGTAGAAGGCATGTCTTCGAATCCATGCGAAACAAATGGTTTAGCTTCAAATACTTGTGATATACATGATTTAGCTTGAAATGCAGGCGATACAAACGAGTTAGCCTCAAATCCATGCGAAACACATGATTTAGCTTCAAATCCATGCGAAACACATGGTTTAGCATAATATTAATGGGAAGCAAATGGTTCAGCTTCAAATACTTGTGATATACATGATTTAGCTTCAACTGCATGCGAAACAAACGAATTAGCTTCAAATCCATGCGAAACATGATGTAGCTACAAATCAATGCGAAGTAGAAGGCTGATCTTCGAATCCATGCGAAACAAATGTTTTCGCTTCATATACTTGTGATATACATGATTTAGCTTCAACAGCATGCGAAACAAACGAGTTAGCTTCAAATCAATGCTAAGTAGAAGGGTTATCTTCGAATCAATGCGAAACAAATGTTTCAGTTTCAAATACCTGCGATATACATAATTTAGCTTCAAATGCAGGCGACACAAACGAGTTTTATCATCAAATCCACCCGAAACACATGATTTAGCTTCAAATTCATTCGAAACACATGATTTAGCTTCAAATCAATGCGAAGTAGAAGGATTAACTTCGAATCCATGCGAAACAAACGGTTTAGCTTCAAATACCTGTGATATACATGATTTAGCTTGAACTGCATGCGAAACAAACTAGTTAGCTTCAAATCCATGCGAAACACATGCTTTAGCTTCAAATCAATGCGAAGTTGAAGGCTTAGATTCAAATCCATGCGAATCAGAAAGGTTCAGCTTCAAATACTTGTGATATACATGAGTTAGCTTCAACTGCATGCGAAACAAACGATGTATGTTCCATTCCAACCGAAACACATGATTTCGCTTCAAATCAATGCGAAGTAGAAGGCTTAGCTTCAAATCCATGCGAAACAAATGGTTTAACTTCAAATACTTGTGATATACATGATTTAGCTTTAACTGCATGCGAAACAAACGAGTTAGCTTCAAAAACATGCGAAATACATTATTTAGCTTCAAGTCAATGCGAAGTAGAATGCTCAGTTTCAAATCCATGCTAATCAGAAAGGTTTAGCTTCAAGTACTTGTGATATAAATGATTTAGCTCCAACTGCATGCGAAACAAATGAGTTAGCTCCAACTGCATGCGAAACAAATGAGTTAGCATCAAATCCATGCGAAACACATGATTTAGCTGCAAATCAATGCGATGTAGAAGGTTTAGCTTCAAATCCATGCGAATCAAACGGTTTAGCTTGAAATACCTGTGATATACATGATTTAGATTCAACTGCATGCGAAACGAACGAGTTAGGTTCAAATCCATGCAAAACACATGCTTCAGCTTCAAATCAATGCGAAGTAGAAGGCTGATCTTCCAATCCATGCGAAACAAATGGTTTAGTTTCAAATATTTGTGTTATACATGATTTGGCAAATGAATGCGAAACAAATGAGTTAGCCACATATCCAAGTGAATCACATGATTTAGCTTCAAATCAATGAGAAGTAGAACGCTTATCTTCGAATCCATGCGAAACAGATGGCTTAGCTTCAAATACTTGTGATATACATGATTTAGCTTGAAATGTAGGCGATACAAACGAGTTAGCCTCAAATCCATGCGAAACACATGATTTAGCTTCAGATCCATGCGAAACATATGATTTAGCTTCAAATCAATGCGAAGTAGAAGGCTGGTCTTCGAATCGTAGCGAAACAAATGGGTCAGCATCAAATACTTGTGATATACATGATTTTGCTTCAACTGCATGCGAAACAAACGAATTAGCTTCAAATCCATGCGAAACATGATGTAGCTTCATATCAATGCGAAGTAGAAGGCATGACTTCGAATCCATGCGAAACAAATGGCTTAGCTTCAAATACTTGTGATATACATGATTTAGCCTGAAAAGCAGGCGATACTAACGAGTTAGCTTCAAATCCATGCGAAACACATGATTTAGCTTCAAATCAATTGCGAAGTAGAAGGCTGATCTTCGAAACCATGCGAAACAACTTGGTCAGCATCAAATACTTGTGATATACATGATTTAGCTTCAAGAGCATGCGAGACAAACGAGTTAGCTTCAAATCCATGCGATACAGATGATTAAGCTCCAAATCAATGCGAAGTAAGAGGGTTAGCTTCAAATCCATGCGAATCAAATGGTTTAACTTCAAATATTTGTGTTATACATGATTTGGCTTCAACTGCGTGCGAAACAAATGTGTTAGCTCTAAATCCATACGAAACACATGATTTAGCTTCAAATCAAAGCGAAGTAGAAGGCTTAGCTTCAAATCCAGACGAAACACATGATTTAGCTTCAAATCAATGCGAAGTAGAAGGCTTATCTTCGAATCCATGCGAAACAAATGGTTTAGCACCAAATACTTGCGATATACACGATTTAGCTTCAAATCCAGGCGAAACACATGGTTTAGCATAATATTAATGCGAAGCAAATGGTTCAGCATCAAATACTTGTGATATACATGATTTAGCTTCAACAGCATGCGAGACAAACGAGTTAGCTTTAAATCCAAGCGAAAAACATGATTTAGAATCAAATCAATGCAAAGTAGAAGGCTTATTTTCGAATCCATGCGAAACAAATGGCTTAGCTTCAAGTACTTGTGATATACATGATTTAGCTTCAAATGCAGGCGATAGAAACGAATTAGCTTCAAATCCATGCGAAACATATGATTTAGCTTCAAATCAATGCGAAGTAGAAGGCTGATCTTCGAATCCATGCGAAACAAATGTTTTCGCTTCAAATACTTGTGATATACATGAATTAGCTTCAAATGCAGGCGACACAAACGAGTTTTATCATCAAATCAATCCGAAACACATGATTTCGCTTCAAATTCATTCGAAACACATGGTTTAGCATAATATTCATGCGAAGCAAATGGTTCAGCTTCAAATACTTGTGATATACACGATTTAGCTTCAACTGCATGCGAAACAAACGAATTAGCTTCAAATCCATGCGAAACATGATGTAGCTTCATATCGATGCTAAGTAGAAGGCATGTCTTCGAATCCATGCGAAACAAATGGTTTAGCTTCAAATACCTGTGATATACTTGATGTAGCTTCAACTGCATGCGAAACAAACGAGTTAGCTTCAAATCCAAGAGAAAAACGTGATTTAGGTTCATATCAATGCGAAGTAGAAGGCTTAGTTTCAAATCCATGCGAATCAAATGGTTTAGCTTCAAATATTTGTGATATACATGATTAGGCAAATGCATGCGAAACAAATGAGTTAGCCACAAATCCAAGTGAATCAAATGATTTAGCTTCAAATCAATGCGAAGTAGAACGCTTATCTTCGAATCCATGCGAAACAAATGGCTTAGCTTCAAATACTTGTGATATACATGATTTTGCTTGAAACGCAGGCGATACAAACGAGTTAGATTCAAATCTATGCGAAACACATGATTTAGATTCAAATCAATTGCGAAGTAGAAGGGTTAGCTTCAAATCCATGCGAAACATGATGTAGCTTCATATCGATGCTAAGTAGGAGGCATGTCTTCGAATCCATGCGAAACAAATGGTTTAGCTTCAAATACTGTGATATACATGATGTAGCTTCAACTGCATGCGAAACAAACGAGTTAGCTTCAAATCCAAGAGAAAAATGTGATTTAGGTTCATATCAATGCGAAGTAGAAGGCTTAGCTTCAAATCCATGCGAATCAAATGGTTTAGCTTCAAATATTTGTGATATACATGATTTGGCAAATGCATGCGAAACAAATGAGTTAGCCACAAATCCAAGTGAATCACATGATTTAGCTTCAAATCAATGCGAAGTAGAACGCTTATCTTCGAATCCATGCGAAACAGATGGCTTAGCTACAAATACTTGTGATATACATGATTTAGCTTGAAATGCAGGCGACACAAACGAGTTAGCCTCAAATCCATGCGAAACACATGATTTAGCTTCAAATCCATGCGAAACACATGATTTAGCTTCAAATCAATGCGAAGGAGAAGGCTGATCTTCTAATCCATGCGAAACAAATGGCTTAGCTTCAAATACTTGTGATATATATGATTTAGCTTCAAATGCAGGCGATACAAACTAGTTAGCTTCAAATCCATGCGAAACACATGCTTTAACTTCAAATCAATGCGAAGTAGAAGGCTGATCTTCCAATGCATGCGAAACAAATAGGTCAGCATCAAATACTTGTTTTATACATGACATTGCTTCAACTGCATGCAAAACAAATGAGCTAGATTCAAATCCATGCGAAACACATGATTTAGCTTCAAATCAATGCGAAGTAGAAGGCATGTCTTCGAATCCATGCGAAACAAATGGTTTAGCTTCAAATACCTGTGATATACATGATGTAGCTTCAACTGCATGCGAAACAAACGAGTTAGATTCGAATCCAAGCGAAACACATTATTTAGCTTCAAATCAATGCGAACTAGATGGCTTAGCTTCCAATCCATGCGAAACAAATGGTTTAACTTCAAATACTTGTGATATATATGATTTAGCTTTAACTGCTTGCGAAACAAACGAGTTAGCTTCAAACACATGCGAAACAAATGATTAAGCTTCAAACACTTGGGATATAAGTGATATAGCTTTAAATGCAGACGAATCAAACGAGTTAGCATCAAAATCCAAGCGATACACATGACTTACATTTAAATCAATGCGAAGTAGAAGGTTTAGCTTCAAATCTAAGCGAAACACATGATTTAGCGCAGGAACTTGCGACATAAGTGATACAGCTTTAAATGCAGACGAATCAAACGAGTTAGCTTCAAAATCCATGCGATAACCATGATTTAGATTCAAATCAATGCGAGGTAGAAGGCTTATCTTGAAATCCATGAGAAACAAATCATTTAGGTTCAGATACTTGCGATATAAGTGACATAGCTTCAAATGCAGACGAGTTAGATTCAAATCCAAGAGAAGCACATGATTTAGCTTCTAATCAATGCGATGTAGAAGGTTTAGCTTCAAATTCATGCGAAACAAATGATTTAGTATCCAATAGATGCGATATAAGTGATATAGCTTCAAATGCAGGAGAAACAATCGAGTTAACTTCAAGTCCATGCGAAACACATGAATTAGCTGCAAATCAATGCGATGTAGAAGGTTTAGCTTCAAGTCCATGCGAAACAAATGATTTAGCTACAAGCACTTGCGAAATAAGTGATATAGCTTCAAATGCAGGAGAAACAAATCAGTTAGTTCCAAATACATGCGAAACACTTTATTTAGCTGCCTATCAATGCGATGTAGATGGTGTAGCTTCACATCCATGCGAAACAAATGATTCAGCATCATATAGTTGCGATATAAATGACATAGCTTCAAATGCAGACGAATCAAACGAGTTAGAATCAAAATCCAAGCGATACACACGACTTAGCTTTAAATCAATGCGAAGAAGAAGATTTAGCTTCAAATCGATGCGACACAAAGATATAGCTTCAGATACTTGCGATATAAGTGATATAGCTTCCAATGCAGACGAAACAATCGAGTTAGCTTCAAATACAAGCGACACACATGATTTAGCTTCAAATCAATGCGATGTAGAAGGTTTAGCTTCAAATCCAAGCGAGACACATGATTTAGCTGCAAATCAATGCGATGTAGAAGGTGTAGCTTCAAATCCATGCGAAACAAATGATTTAGCACCAGATACTTGCGATATAAGTGATACAGCTATAAATGCAGGGGAAACAAACGAGTTAGCTTCAGACCCATGCAAAACACATGACTAAGCTTCTAAACAATTCTATGTAGAAGGTTTAGTTTGAACTCCAGGCGAAACGCATGATTTAGAACAGGAAATTGCGATGTAAGTGATATAGCTTCCAATGCAGACGAAACAATCGTGTTAGCTTCAAATACAAGCGACACACATGATTTAGCTTCAAATCAATGCGATGTGGAAGGTTTAGCTTCAAATCCATGCGAAACACATGATTTAGCTTTAACCAGTGAGATGTAGAATGTTTAGCTTCAAATCTATGCGAAATAAATGGTTTAGCTACAAATACTTGTGATATACGTTATATGGATTCAACTGCATGCGCAACAAACGAATTAGCTACAAATCCATGTGAAACCCATGATTTATTAGCAAATCAATGGGATGTAGAAGGTTTAGCTTCAAATCCATGCGAACCAATGATTTAGCTTCAAATACTTGGGTTATAAGTGATATAGCTTCAAATACAGACGAATCAAACGAGTTAGCTTCAAAATCCATGCGAAACACATGATTTAGCTTCAAATCAACGAGAGATAGAAGGTTAATCTTGAAATCCATGAGAAACAAATGATTTAGGTTCAGATACTTGCGATATAAGTGATATAGCTTCAAATGCAGACGAAAGAAACGAGTTAGATTCAAATCCAAGCGAAACACATGATTTAGCGTTAAATCAATGCGATGTAGACGGTTTAGCTTCAAATCCAAGCGGAACACGTGATTTAGCTCCAAATCAATGCGATGTAGAGGGTTTAGCTTGAAATCCATGCGAGACAAATTTTTGAGCTTCAAACACTTGCGATATAAGTGATATAGCTTCCAATGCAGACGAAACAAACGAGCTAGCTTCAAATACAAGCGAAAAACATCATTTAGCTTCAAATCAATGAGATGTAGAAGCTTTAGATTCAAATCCATGCGATAAAAAATGATTTAGCTTCAAACACTTGAGATATAAGTGATATATCTTCAAATGCGGCCGAAACAAACGAGTTAGCTTCAAATCCAAGCGAATCACATGATTTAGCTTCAAATCAATGCGATGTAGAAGTTTTAGCTTCAAATCTATGCGAAACAAATGATTTAGCTTCAAACAATTTTGATATAAGTGATATAGCTTCAAATGCGGACGAATCAAACGAGTTAGCTTCAAAATCCATGCGATACATATCATTTAACTTCAAATCGATACGAAGTAGAAGGCTTAGCTTCAAATCCATGCGAAACAAATGATTTAGATTCAGATACTTGAGATGTAAGTTATATAGCTTCAAATGCGGGCGAAACTAACGAGTTAGCTTCAAATCCATGCGAAACACATGATTTAGCTTCAAATCAATGCGATGTAGAAGGTTTAGCCTCAAATCAATGCGATGTAGAAGGTTTAGCTTCAAATCCATGCGAATCAAATGATTTAGCTTCAAATATTTGTGATATACATGATATAGCTTCAAATGTAGGCGGAAAAAACGAGTTAGCTTCAAATCCATACGAAAGACATGATTTAGCTTCAAATCAGTGCGTTATAGGAGGCGTAGCATCAAAACCCATGCGAAACAAACGACTTAGCTTCAAATCCATGCGAAACACATGATTTAGCTTCAAATCAATTCGATGTAGAAGGATTAGCATCAAATCCATGCGAATCAAATGGTTTAGCTACAAATACTTGAGATATAGGTTATTTAGATTGAACTGCATGCGCAACAAGCGAATTAGCTTCAAATCCATGCGAAACACATGATTATGCTTCAAATCGAAGCTATGTAGAAGCTTTAGATTCAAATCCATGCGACACAAATGATTTAGCTTCAAATCAATTCGAAGTAGGAGGCTTAGTTTCAAATCCAAGCGAAACAAATGATTTAGCGTCAAATCAATGCGATGTAGAATGTTTAGCTTCAAATCCATGCGAAACCAATGATTTAGCTTTAATCAGTGCGATGTAGAATGTTTAGCTTCAAATCCATGCGAAATAAATGGTTTAGCTACAAATACTTGTGATATACGTTATATGGATTCAACTGCATGCGCAACAAATGAATTAGATTCAAATCCATGTGAAACCCATGATTTAGCAGCAAATCAATGGGATGTAGAAGGTTTAGCTTCAAATCCATGCGAAACCAATGATTTAGCTTCAAATACTTGGGTTATAAGTGATATAGCTTCAAATACAGACGAATCAAACGAGTTAACCTTCAAAATCCATGCGAAGCACATGATTTAGCTTCAAATCAATGCGAGGTAGAAGGTTAATCTTGAAATCCATGAGAAACAAACGATTTAGGTTCAGATACTTGCGATATAAGTGATATAGCTTCAAATGCAGACGAAAGAAACGAGTTAGCTTCAAAATCCATGCAATACATGTCATTTAGCTTCAAATCGATACGAAGTAGAAGGCTTAGCTACAAATCCATGCAAAACAAATGATTTAGGTTCAGATACTTGCGATATAAGTGATAGAGCTTTAAATGCAAACGAATCAAACGAGTTAGCTTCAAATCCATGCGAGACACATGATTTAGCTGCAAATCAATGCGATGTAGATGGTTTAGCTTCAAATCCATACGATACAAATGATTTATCTTCAATCACTTGGGTTATTAGTGATATAGCTTCAAATGCAGACGAATCAAACGAGTTAGCTTCAAATCCATGCGATACATTTCATTTAGCTTCAAATCGATACGAAGTAGAAGGCTTAGCTTCAAATCCATGCGAAACAAAAGATTTAGCTTCAAACACTTGAGATATAAGTGGTATTTCTTCAAATGCAGACGAAACAAACGAGTTAGCTTCAAATTCAAGCGAATCACATGATTTAGATTCAAATCAATGCAATGTAGAAGGTTTAGCTTCAAATACATGCGAAACAAATGATTGAGCTTCACACACTTCGGATATAAGTGATATAGCTTGAAATGCAGACTAAACAAACGAGATAGTTCAAATCCAAGCAAATCACATGATTAGATTCAGATACTTGCGATATAAGTGATATAGCTTCAAATGCAGGGGAAACAAACAAGTTAGCATCAAATCCATGCAAAACACATGATTTAGCTTCAAATCAATGCGATGCGGAAGGTTTAGCTTCAAATCCAAGCGAAACTCATGATTTAACTTCAAATCTATACGAAGTAGAAGGCTTAGCTTCAAATTCATGCGAAACAAATGATTTAGATTCAGATACTTGCGATATAAGTGATATAGCTTCAAATGCAGGGGAAACAAACGAGTTAGCTTCAAATCCATGCGAGACACATGATTTAGCTGCAAATCAATGCGATGTAGATGGTTTAGCTTCAAATCCATGCGATACAAATGATTTATCTTCAATCACTTGGGTTATTAGTGATATAGCTTCAAATGCAGACGAATCAAACGAGTTAGCTTCAAATCCATGCGATACATTTCATTTAGCTTCAAATCGATACGAAGTAGAAGGCTTAGCTTCAAATCCATGCGAAACAAAAGATTTAGCTTCAAACACTTGAGATATAAGTGGTATTTCTTCAAATGCAGACGAAACAAACGAGTTAGCTTCAAATCATTGCGAAGTAGAAGGCTGGCCTTCGAATCCAAGCGAAACAAATGGGCCAGCATCAAGTACTTGTGATATACATGATTTAGCTTCAAATGCAGGCGATACAAACGAATTAGCTTCAAATCCATGCGAAACATAGGATTTAGCTTCAAATCAATGCGAAGTAGAAGGCTGATCTTCGAATCAATGCGAAACAAATGGTTTAGCTTCAAATATTTGTGATATACATGATTTGGCCAATGCATGCGAAACAAATGAGTTAGCCACAAATCCAAGTGAATCAAATGATTTAGCTTCAAAACAATGCGAAGTAGAACGCTTATCTTCGAATCCATTCGAAACAAATGGCTTAACTTCAAATACTTGTGATATACATGATTTAGCTTGAAATGCAGGCGATACAAACGAGTTAGCCTCAAATCCCATGCGAACCACATGATTTAGCTTCAAATCCATGCGAAACACACGATTTAGCTTCAAATCAATGCGAAGGAGAAGGCCGATCTCCGAATCCAAGCGAAACAAATGATTTAACTGCAAATACTTGTGATAGATATGATGTAGCTTCAACAGCATGCAAAACAAACGATTTAGCTTCAAATCCATGCGAAACACATGATTTAGCTTCAAATCCATGCGAAACACATGATTTAGCTTCAAATCCATGCGAAACAAACGAGTTAGCATCAAATCCATGCGAAACACATGATTTAGCTTCAAATCAATGCGAAGTTGAAGGCTTAGCTTCAAATCCACGCGAAACAAATGGTTTTGTTTCAAATAGTTGTGATATACAAGATTTAGCTTCAACTGCATGCGAAACAAACAAGTTAGCTTCAAATCCATGCGAAACACATGCTTTAGCTTCAAATCGATACGAAGTAGAAGGCTTAGCTTCAAATCCATGCGAAACAAAAGATTTAGCTTCAAACACTTGAGATATAAGTGGTATTTCTTCAAATGCAGACGAAACAAACGAGTTAGCTTCAAATTCAAGCGAATCACATGATTTAGATTCAAATCAATGCAATGTAGAAGGTTTAGCTTCAAATACATGCGAAACAAATGATTGAGCTTCACACACTTCGGATATAAGTGATATAGCTTGAAATGCAGACTAAACAAACGAGATAGTTCAAATCCAAGCAAATCACATGATTAGATTCAGATACTTGCGATATAAGTGATATAGCTTCAAATGCAGGGGAAACAAACAAGTTAGCATCAAATCCATGCAAAACACATGATTTAGCTTCAAATCAATGCGATGCGGAAGGTTTAGCTTCAAATCCAAGCGAAACTCATGATTTAACTTCAAATCTATACGAAGTAGAAGGCTTAGCTTCAAATTCATGCGAAACAAATGATTTAGATTCAGATACTTGCGATATAAGTGATATAGCTTCAAATGCAGGGGAAACAAACGAGTTAGCTTCAAATCCATGCGAGACACATGATTTAGCTGCAAATCAATGCGATGTAGATGGTTTAGCTTCAAATCCATGCGATACAAATGATTTATCTTCAATCACTTGGGTTATTAGTGATATAGCTTCAAATGCAGACGAATCAAACGAGTTAGCTTCAAATCCATGCGATACATTTCATTTAGCTTCAAATCGATACGAAGTAGAAGGCTTAGCTTCAAATCCATGCGAAACAAAAGATTTAGCTTCAAACACTTGAGATATAAGTGGTATTTCTTCAAATGCAGACGAAACAAACGAGTTAGCTTCAAATCATTGCGAAGTAGAAGGCTGGCCTTCGAATCCAAGCGAAACAAATGGGCCAGCATCAAGTACTTGTGATATACATGATTTAGCTTCAAATGCAGGCGATACAAACGAATTAGCTTCAAATCCATGCGAAACATAGGATTTAGCTTCAAATCAATGCGAAGTAGAAGGCTGATCTTCGAATCAATGCGAAACAAATGGTTTAGCTTCAAATATTTGTGATATACATGATTTGGCCAATGCATGCGAAACAAATGAGTTAGCCACAAATCCAAGTGAATCAAATGATTTAGCTTCAAAACAATGCGAAGTAGAACGCTTATCTTCGAATCCATTCGAAACAAATGGCTTAACTTCAAATACTTGTGATATACATGATTTAGCTTGAAATGCAGGCGATACAAACGAGTTAGCCTCAAATCCCATGCGAACCACATGATTTAGCTTCAAATCCATGCGAAACACACGATTTAGCTTCAAATCAATGCGAAGGAGAAGGCCGATCTCCGAATCCAAGCGAAACAAATGATTTAACTGCAAATACTTGTGATAGATATGATGTAGCTTCAACAGCATGCAAAACAAACGATTTAGCTTCAAATCCATGCGAAACACATGATTTAGCTTCAAATCCATGCGAAACACATGATTTAGCTTCAAATCCATGCGAAACACATGATTTAGCTTCAAATCATTGAGAAGTAGAAGGCTGGTCTTCGAATCCAAGCGAAACAAATGGGTCAGCATCAAGTACTTTATGATATACATGATTTAGCTTCAACTGCATGCGAAACAAACGAGTTAGCTTCAAATCCATGCGAAACACATGATTTAGCATCAAATCAATGCGAAGTAGTAGGCTTATCTTCGAATCCATGCGAAACAAATGGTTTAGCATCAAATACTTGAGATATACTCGATTTAGCTTCAAATCCATGCGAAACAAACGAGTTAGCTCTCAATCCATGCGAAACACATGATTCAGCTCCAAATCAATGCGAAGTAGAAGGCTTACCTTCAAATCCATGCGAATCAAATGGTTTAGCTTCAAATATTTGTGATATACATGATTTGGCAAATGAATGCGAAACAAATGAGTTAGCCACATATCCAAGTGAATCACATGAATTAGTTTCAAATCAAAGCGAAGTAGAAGGCTTATCTTCGAATCCACGCGAAACAAATGGCTTAGCTTCAAATACTTGTGATATACATGATTTAGCTTCAAATGCAGGCGATACAAACGAATTAGCTTCAAATCCATGCGAACCACATGATTTAGCTTCAAATCCATGCGAAACACATGATTTAGCTTCAAATCAATGCGAAGGGGAAGGCTGATCTTCTAATCCAAGCGAAACAAATGGTTTAACTTCAAATACTTGCGATATATATGATGTTGCTTCAACAGCATGGGAAACAAACGAGTTAGCTTCAAATCCATATGAAACATAGGATTTAGCTTCAAATCAATGAGAAGTAGAAGGCTGATCTTCGAATCCATGCGAAACAAATGGTTTCGCTTCAAATACTTGTGATATACATGATTTAGCTTCAACAGCATGCGAAACAAACGAGTTAGCTTCAAATCCATGCGAAGCACATGATTTAGCCCCAAATCAATGCGAAGTAGATGGGTTAGCTTCAAATCCATGCGAATGACATGGTTTAGCTTCAAATATTAGTGTTATACATGATTTGGCTTCAACTGCGTGCGAAACAAATGAGTTAGCTCTAAATCCATACGAAACACATGATTTAGCTTCAAATCAAAGCGAAGTAGAAGGCTCAGCTTCAAATCCAGACGAAAAACATGATTTAGCTTCAAATCAATGCGAAGTAGAAGGGTTATCTTCGAATCAATGCGAAACAAACGGTTTAGCTTCAAATACCTGTGATATACATGATTTAGCTTCAACTGCATGCGAAACAAACGAGTTAGCTTCAAATCCATGCGAAACACATGCTTTAGCTTCAAATCAATGCGAAGTAGAAGGCTGATCTTCCAATGCATGCGAAACAAATGGGTCAGCATCAAATACTTGTGTTATAGATTATTTAGCTTCAACTGCATGCGAAACAAACCAGTTAGCTTCAAATCCATGCGAAACACATGATTTAGCTCCAAATCAATGCGAAGTAGAAGGCTTAGCTTCAAATCCATGCGGATCAAATGGTTTAGCTTCAAATCAATGCGAAGTAGAAGGATTAACTTCGAATCCATGCGAAACAAACGGTTTAGCTTCAAATACCTGTGATATACATGATTTAGCTTCAGCTGCATGCGATACAATCGAGTTAGCATCAAATCCATGCGAAACACATTATTTAGCTTCAAATCAATGCGAAGAAGAATTCTTAGTTTCAAATCCATGCGAAACGAATAGTTTAGCTTCAAATACTGGTAATATACATGATTTAGCTTCAACTGCATGCGAAGTAGAAGGCTTAGCTTCAAATCCATGCGAAACAAACGGTTTAGCTTCAAATACCTGTGATATACATGATTTAGCTTCAACTGCATGCGAAACAAACGAGTTAGCTTCAAATCCATGCGAAACACATGCTTTAGCTTCAAATCAATGCGAAGTAGAAGGCAGATCTTCGAAGTCATGCGGAACAAATGGTTTCGCTTCAAATACTTGTGATATACATGATTTAGTTTGAAATGTAGGCGATACAATCGAGTTAGCCTCAAATCCATGCGAAACACATGATTTAGTTTCAAATCCATGCGAAACATATGATTTAGATTCAAATCAATGCGAAGGAGAAGGCTGATCTTCTAATCCAAGCGAAACAAATGGTTTAGCATCAAATACTTGAGATATACTCGATTTAGCTTCAAATCCATGCGAAACAAACGAGTTAGCTCTCAATCCATGCGAAACACATGATTCAGCTCCAAATCAATGCGAAGTAGAAGGCTTGGCTTCAAATCCATGCGAATCAAATGGTTTAGCTTCAAATATTTGTGATATACACGATTTAGCTTCAAATCCAAGCGAAACAAACGAGTTAGCTTTAAATCCAAGCGAAAAACATGATTTAGCATCAAATCAATGCGAAGTAGAAGGCTTATTTTCGAATCCATGCGAAACAAATGGCTTAGCTTCAAATACTTGTGATATACATGATTTAGCTTCAAGTGCAGGCGATACAAACAAATTAGCTTCAAATCCATGCGAAACATAGGATTTAGCTTCAAATCAGTACGAAGTAGAAGGCTGATCTTCGAATCCATGCGAAACAAATGGTTTCGCTTCAAATACTTGTGATATACATGATATAGCTTCAAATGCAGGCGACACAAACGAGTTTTATCATCAAATCCATCCGAAACACATGATTTAGCTTCAAATTCATTCGAAACACATGGTTTAGCATAATATTCATGGGAAGCAAATGGTTGAGCTTCAAATACTTGTGATATACATGATTTAGCTTCAACTGCATGCGAAACAAACGAATTAGCTCCAAATCCATGCGAAACATGATGTAGCTTCAAATCAATGCGAAGTAGAAGGCTGATCTTCGAATCCATGCGAAACAAATGGTTTCGCTTCAAATACTTGTGATATACATGATTTAGTTTCAACAGCATGCGAAATAAACGAGTTAGCTTCAAATCAATGCGAAGTAGAAGGTTTATCTTCGAATCAATGCGAAACAAATGGTTTCGCTTCAAATACCTGTGATATACATGATTTAGCTTCAAATGCAGGCGACACAAACGAGTTTTATCATCATATCCACCCGAAACACATGATTTAGCTTCAAATTCATTCGAAACACATGATTTAGCTTCAAATCAATGCGAAGAAGAAGGATTAACTTCGAATCCATGCGAAACAAACGGTTTAGCTTCAAATACCTGTGATATACATGATTTAGCTTCAACTGCATGCGAAACAAACGAGTTGGCTTCAAATCCTTGCGAAACACATGATTTAGCTTCAAATCAATGCGAAGTAGAAGGCTTAGCTTCAAACCCATGCTAATCACAAATGTTTAGCTTCAAGTACTTGTGATTTACATGATTTAGCATCAGCTGCATGCGAAACAAACGAGTTAGCATCAAACCCACGCGAAACACATTATTTAGCTTCAAATCAATGCGAAGTAGAATTCTTAGTTTCAAATCCATGCGAAACGAATAGTTTAGCTTCAAATACTGGTAATATACATGAGTTAGCTTCAACTGCATGCGAAACAAACGAGTTAGCATCAAATCCATGCGATACACATGATTTAGCTTCAAATCAATGCGAAGTTGAAGGCTTAGCTTCAAATCCACGCGAAACAAATGGTTTGTTTCAAATAGTTGTGATATACAAGATTTAGCTTCAACTGCATGCGAAACAAACAAGTTAGCTTCAAATCCATGCGAAACACATGCTTTAGCTTCAAATCAATGCGAAGTAGAAGGCTGATCTTCCTATGCATGCGAAACAAATGGGTCAGCATCAAATACTTGTGATATACATTATTTAGCTTCAACTGCATGCGAAACAAACCAGTCAGCTTCAAATCCATGCGAAACACATCATTTAGCTCCAAATCAATGCGAAGTAGAAGGCTTAGCTTCAAATCCATGCGGATCAAATGGTTTAGCTTCAAATATTTGTGTTATACATGATTTGGTTTCAACTGCATGCGAAACAAACCAGTTAGCTACAAATCCAAGCGAAAAAAAATGATTTAGCATCAAATCAATGCGAAGTAGAAGGCTTATTTTCGAATCCATGCGAAACAGATGGCTTAGCTTCAAATACTTGTGATATACATGATTTAGCTTGAAAAGCAGGCGATACAAACGAGTTAGCTTCAAATCCATGCGAAACACATGATTTAGGTTCAAATCAATGCGAAGTAGAAGGCTGATCTTCGAATCCATGCGAAACAAATTGGTCAGCATCAAATACTTGTGATATACATGATTTAGCTTCAACAGCATGCGAGACAAACGAGTTAGCTTCAAATCCATGCGTAACACATGATTTAGCTCCAAATCAATGCGAAGTAGAAGGGTTAGCTTCAAATCCATGCGAAACAAATGGTTTAGCACCAAATACTTGCGATATACACGATTTAGCTTCAAATCCAAGCGAAACAAACGAGTTAGCTTTAAATCCAAGCGAAAAACATGATTTAGCATCAAATCAATGCGAAGTAGAAGGCTTATTTTCGAATCCATGCGAAACAAATGGCTTAGCTTCAAATGCTTGTGATATACATGATTTAGCTTCAAGTGCAGGCGATACAAACAAATTAGCTTCAAATCCATGCGAAACATAGGATTTAGCTTCAAATCAGTACGAAGTAGAAGGCTGATCTTCGAATCCATGCGAAACAAATGGTTTCGCTTCAAATACTTGTGATATACATGATATAGCTTCAAATGCAGGCGACACAAACGAGTTTTATCATCAAATCCATCCGAAACACATGATTTAGCTTCAAATTCATTCGAAACACATGGTTTAGCATAATATTCATGGGAAGCAAATGGTTCAGCTTCAAATACTTGTGATATACATGATTTAGCTTCAACTGCATGCGAAACAAACGAATTAGCTCCAAATCCATGCGAAACATGATGTAGCTTCAAATCAATGCGAAGTAGAAGGCTGATCTTCGAATCCATGCGAAACAAATGGTTTCGCTTCAAATACTTGTGAT
The DNA here is from genome assembly GCF_051020955.1 of Megalopta genalis. Classification (NCBI taxonomy): domain Eukaryota; kingdom Metazoa; phylum Arthropoda; class Insecta; order Hymenoptera; family Halictidae; genus Megalopta; species Megalopta genalis. The sequence continues at coordinate 58,250 of NW_027477067.1, forward strand.
ATACATGATTTAGTTTCAACAGCATGCGAAATAAACGAGTTAGCTCCAAATCAATGCGATGTAGAGGGTTTAGCTTGAAATCCATGCGAGACAAATTATTGAGCTTCAAACACTTGCGATATAAGTGATATAGCTTCCAATGCAGACGAAACAAACGAGCTAGCTTCAAATACAAGCGAAAAACATCATTTAGCTTCAAATCAATGAGATGTAGAAGCTTTAGATTCAAATCCATGCGATAAAAAATGATTTAGCTTCAAACACTTGAGATATAAGTGATATATCTTCAAATGCGGCCGAAACAAACGAGTTAGCTTCAAATCCAAGCGAATCACATGATTTAGCTTCAAATCAATGCGATGTAGAAGTTTTAGCTTCAAATCTATGCGAAACAAATGATTTAGCTTCAAACAATTTTGATATAAGTGATATAGCTTCAAATGCGGACGAATCAAACGAGTTAGCTTCAAAATCCATGCGATACATATCATTTAACTTCAAATCGATACGAAGTAGAAGGCTTAGCTTCAAATCCATGCGAAACAAATGATTTAGATTCAGATACTTGAGATGTAAGTTATATAGCTTCAAATGCGGGCGAAACTAACGAGTTAGCTTCAAATCCATGCGAAACACATGATTTAGCTTCAAATCAATGCGATGTAGAAGGTTTAGCCTCAAATCAATGCGATGTAGAAGGTTTAGCTTCAAATCCATGCGAATCAAATGATTTAGCTTCAAATATTTGTGATATACATGATATAGCTTCAAATGTAGGCGGAAAAAACGAGTTAGCTTCAAATCCATACGAAAGACATGATTTAGCTTCAAATCAGTGCGTTATAGGAGGCGTAGCATCAAAACCCATGCGAAACAAACGACTTAGCTTCAAATCCATGCGAAACACATGATTTAGCTTCAAATCAATTCGATGTAGAAGGATTAGCATCAAATCCATGCGAATCAAATGGTTTAGCTACAAATACTTGAGATATAGGTTATTTAGATTGAACTGCATGCGCAACAAGCGAATTAGCTTCAAATCCATGCGAAACACATGATTATGCTTCAAATCGAAGCTATGTAGAAGCTTTAGATTCAAATCCATGCGACACAAATGATTTAGCTTCAAATCAATTCGAAGTAGGAGGCTTAGTTTCAAATCCAAGCGAAACAAATGATTTAGCGTCAAATCAATGCGATGTAGAATGTTTAGCTTCAAATCCATGCGAAACCAATGATTTAGCTTTAATCAGTGCGATGTAGAATGTTTAGCTTCAAATCCATGCGAAATAAATGGTTTAGCTACAAATACTTGTGATATACGTTATATGGATTCAACTGCATGCGCAACAAATGAATTAGATTCAAATCCATGTGAAACCCATGATTTAGCAGCAAATCAATGGGATGTAGAAGGTTTAGCTTCAAATCCATGCGAAACCAATGATTTAGCTTCAAATACTTGGGTTATAAGTGATATAGCTTCAAATACAGACGAATCAAACGAGTTAACCTTCAAAATCCATGCGAAGCACATGATTTAGCTTCAAATCAATGCGAGGTAGAAGGTTAATCTTGAAATCCATGAGAAACAAACGATTTAGGTTCAGATACTTGCGATATAAGTGATATAGCTTCAAATGCAGACGAAAGAAACGAGTTAGCTTCAAAATCCATGCAATACATGTCATTTAGCTTCAAATCGATACGAAGTAGAAGGCTTAGCTACAAATCCATGCAAAACAAATGATTTAGGTTCAGATACTTGCGATATAAGTGATAGAGCTTTAAATGCAAACGAATCAAACGAGTTAGCTTCAAATCCATGCGAGACACATGATTTAGCTGCAAATCAATGCGATGTAGATGGTTTAGCTTCAAATCCATACGATACAAATGATTTATCTTCAATCACTTGGGTTATTAGTGATATAGCTTCAAATGCAGACGAATCAAACGAGTTAGCTTCAAATCCATGCGATACATTTCATTTAGCTTCAAATCGATACGAAGTAGAAGGCTTAGCTTCAAATCCATGCGAAACAAAAGATTTAGCTTCAAACACTTGAGATATAAGTGGTATTTCTTCAAATGCAGACGAAACAAACGAGTTAGCTTCAAATTCAAGCGAATCACATGATTTAGATTCAAATCAATGCAATGTAGAAGGTTTAGCTTCAAATACATGCGAAACAAATGATTGAGCTTCACACACTTCGGATATAAGTGATATAGCTTGAAATGCAGACTAAACAAACGAGATAGTTCAAATCCAAGCAAATCACATGATTAGATTCAGATACTTGCGATATAAGTGATATAGCTTCAAATGCAGGGGAAACAAACAAGTTAGCATCAAATCCATGCAAAACACATGATTTAGCTTCAAATCAATGCGATGCGGAAGGTTTAGCTTCAAATCCAAGCGAAACTCATGATTTAACTTCAAATCTATACGAAGTAGAAGGCTTAGCTTCAAATTCATGCGAATTAATGATTTAGATTCAGATACTTGCGATATAAGTGATATAGCTTCAAATGCAGGGGAAACAAACGAGTTAGCTTCAAATCCATGCGAGACACATGATTTAGCTGCAAATCAATGCGATGTAGATGGTTTAGCTTCAAATCCATGCGATACAAATGATTTATCTTCAATCACTTGGGTTATTAGTGATATAGCTTCAAATGCAGACGAATCAAACGAGTTAGCTTCAAATCCATGCGATACATTTCATTTAGCTTCAAATCGATACGAAGTAGAAGGCTTAGCTTCAAATCCATGCGAAACAAAAGATTTAGCTTCAAACACTTGAGATATAAGTGGTATTTCTTCAAATGCAGACGAAACAAACGAGTTAGCTTCAAATCATTGCGAAGTAGAAGGCTGGCCTTCGAATCCAAGCGAAACAAATGGGCCAGCATCAAGTACTTGTGATATACATGATTTAGCTTCAAATGCAGGCGATACAAACGAATTAGCTTCAAATCCATGCGAAACATAGGATTTAGCTTCAAATCAATGCGAAGTAGAAGGCTGATCTTCGAATCAATGCGAAACAAATGGTTTAGCTTCAAATATTTGTGATATACATGATTTGGCCAATGCATGCGAAACAAATGAGTTAGCCACAAATCCAAGTGAATCAAATGATTTAGCTTCAAAACAATGCGAAGTAGAACGCTTATCTTCGAATCCATTCGAAACAAATGGCTTAACTTCAAATACTTGTGATATACATGATTTAGCTTGAAATGCAGGCGATACAAACGAGTTAGCCTCAAATCCCATGCGAACCACATGATTTAGCTTCAAATCCATGCGAAACACACGATTTAGCTTCAAATCAATGCGAAGGAGAAGGCCGATCTCCGAATCCAAGCGAAACAAATGATTTAACTGCAAATACTTGTGATAGATATGATGTAGCTTCAACAGCATGCAAAACAAACGATTTAGCTTCAAATCCATGCGAAACACATGATTTAGCTTCAAATCCATGCGAAACACATGATTTAGCTTCAAATCCATGCGAAACACATGATTTAGCTTCAAATCATTGAGAAGTAGAAGGCTGGTCTTCGAATCCAAGCGAAACAAATGGGTCAGCATCAAGTACTTTATGATATACATGATTTAGCTTCAACTGCATGCGAAACAAACGAGTTAGCTTCAAATCCATGCGAAACACATGATTTAGCATCAAATCAATGCGAAGTAGTAGGCTTATCTTCGAATCCATGCGAAACAAATGGTTTAGCATCAAATACTTGAGATATACTCGATTTAGCTTCAAATCCATGCGAAACAAACGAGTTAGCTCTCAATCCATGCGAAACACATGATTCAGCTCCAAATCAATGCGAAGTAGAAGGCTTACCTTCAAATCCATGCGAATCAAATGGTTTAGCTTCAAATATTTGTGATATACATGATTTGGCAAATGAATGCGAAACAAATGAGTTAGCCACATATCCAAGTGAATCACATGAATTAGTTTCAAATCAAAGCGAAGTAGAAGGCTTATCTTCGAATCCACGCGAAACAAATGGCTTAGCTTCAAATACTTGTGATATACATGATTTAGCTTCAAATGCAGGCGATACAAACGAATTAGCTTCAAATCCATGCGAACCACATGATTTAGCTTCAAATCCATGCGAAACACATGATTTAGCTTCAAATCAATGCGAAGGGGAAGGCTGATCTTCTAATCCAAGCGAAACAAATGGTTTAACTTCAAATACTTGCGATATATATGATGTTGCTTCAACAGCATGGGAAACAAACGAGTTAGCTTCAAATCCATATGAAACATAGGATTTAGCTTCAAATCAATGAGAAGTAGAAGGCTGATCTTCGAATCCATGCGAAACAAATGGTTTCGCTTCAAATACTTGTGATATACATGATTTAGCTTCAACAGCATGCGAAACAAACGAGTTAGCTTCAAATCCATGCGAAGCACATGATTTAGCCCCAAATCAATGCGAAGTAGATGGGTTAGCTTCAAATCCATGCGAATGACATGGTTTAGCTTCAAATATTAGTGTTATACATGATTTGGCTTCAACTGCGTGCGAAACAAATGAGTTAGCTCTAAATCCATACGAAACACATGATTTAGCTTCAAATCAAAGCGAAGTAGAAGGCTCAGCTTCAAATCCAGACGAAAAACATGATTTAGCTTCAAATCAATGCGAAGTAGAAGGGTTATCTTCGAATCAATGCGAAACAAACGGTTTAGCTTCAAATACCTGTGATATACATGATTTAGCTTCAACTGCATGCGAAACAAACGAGTTAGCTTCAAATCCATGCGAAACACATGCTTTAGCTTCAAATCAATGCGAAGTAGAAGGCTGATCTTCCAATGCATGCGAAACAAATGGGTCAGCATCAAATACTTGTGTTATAGATTATTTAGCTTCAACTGCATGCGAAACAAACCAGTTAGCTTCAAATCCATGCGAAACACATGATTTAGCTCCAAATCAATGCGAAGTAGAAGGCTTAGCTTCAAATCCATGCGGATCAAATGGTTTAGCTTCAAATCAATGCGAAGTAGAAGGATTAACTTCGAATCCATGCGAAACAAACGGTTTAGCTTCAAATACCTGTGATATACATGATTTAGCTTCAGCTGCATGCGATACAATCGAGTTAGCATCAAATCCATGCGAAACACATTATTTAGCTTCAAATCAATGCGAAGAAGAATTCTTAGTTTCAAATCCATGCGAAACGAATAGTTTAGCTTCAAATACTGGTAATATACATGATTTAGCTTCAACTGCATGCGAAGTAGAAGGCTTAGCTTCAAATCCATGCGAAACAAACGGTTTAGCTTCAAATACCTGTGATATACATGATTTAGCTTCAACTGCATGCGAAACAAACGAGTTAGCTTCAAATCCATGCGAAACACATGCTTTAGCTTCAAATCAATGCGAAGTAGAAGGCAGATCTTCGAAGTCATGCGGAACAAATGGTTTCGCTTCAAATACTTGTGATATACATGATTTAGTTTGAAATGTAGGCGATACAATCGAGTTAGCCTCAAATCCATGCGAAACACATGATTTAGTTTCAAATCCATGCGAAACATATGATTTAGATTCAAATCAATGCGAAGGAGAAGGCTGATCTTCTAATCCAAGCGAAACAAATGGTTTAGCATCAAATACTTGAGATATACTCGATTTAGCTTCAAATCCATGCGAAACAAACGAGTTAGCTCTCAATCCATGCGAAACACATGATTCAGCTCCAAATCAATGCGAAGTAGAAGGCTTGGCTTCAAATCCATGCGAATCAAATGGTTTAGCTTCAAATATTTGTGATATACACGATTTAGCTTCAAATCCAAGCGAAACAAACGAGTTAGCTTTAAATCCAAGCGAAAAACATGATTTAGCATCAAATCAATGCGAAGTAGAAGGCTTATTTTCGAATCCATGCGAAACAAATGGCTTAGCTTCAAATACTTGTGATATACATGATTTAGCTTCAAGTGCAGGCGATACAAACAAATTAGCTTCAAATCCATGCGAAACATAGGATTTAGCTTCAAATCAGTACGAAGTAGAAGGCTGATCTTCGAATCCATGCGAAACAAATGGTTTCGCTTCAAATACTTGTGATATACATGATATAGCTTCAAATGCAGGCGACAAAAACGAGTTTTATCATCAAATCCATCCGAAACACATGATTTAGCTTCAAATTCATTCGAAACACATGGTTTAGCATAATATTCATGGGAAGCAAATGGTTGAGCTTCAAATACTTGTGATATACATGATTTAGCTTCAACTGCATGCGAAACAAACGAATTAGCTCCAAATCCATGCGAAACATGATGTAGCTTCAATTCAATGCGAAGTAGAAGGCTGATCTTCGAATCCATGCGAAACAAATGGTTTCGCTTCAAATACTTGTGATATACATGATTTAGTTTCAACAGCATGCGAAATAAACGAGCTAGCTTCAAATCAATGCGAAGTAGAAGGGTTATCTTCGAATCAATGCGAAACAAATGGTTTCACTTCAAATACCTGTGATATACATGATATAGCTTCAAATGCAGGCGACACAAACGAGTTTTATCATCATATCCACCCGAAACACATGATTTAGCTTCAAATTCATTCGAAACACATGATTTAGCTTCAAATCAATGCGAAGAAGAAGGATTAACTTCGAATCCATGCGAAACAAACGGTTTAGCTTCAAATACCTGTGATATACATGATTTAGCTTCAACTGCATGCGAAACAAACGAGTTGGCTTCAAATCCTTGCGAAACACATGATTTAGCTTCAAACCAATGCGAAGTAGAAGGCTTAGCTTCAAACCCATGCTAATCAGAAATGTTTAGCTTCAAGTACTTCTGATATACATGATTTAGCATCAACTGCATGCGAAATAGACGAGTTAGCATCAAACCCACGCGAAACACATTATTTAGCTTCAAATCAATGCGAAGTAGAATTCTTAGTTTCAAATCCATGCGAAACGAATAGTTTAGCTTCAAATACTGGTAATATACATGAGTTAGCTTCAACTGCATGCGAAACAAACGAGTTAGCATCAAATCCATGCGAAACACATGATTTAGCTTCAAATCAATGCGAAGTTGAAGGCTTAGCTTCAAATCCACGCGAAACAAATGGTTTTGTTTCAAATAGTTGTGATATACAAGATTTAGCTTCAACTGCATGCGAAACAAACAAGTTAGCTTCAAATCCATGCGAAACACATGCTTTAGCTTCAAATCGATACGAAGTAGAAGGCTTAGCTTCAAATCCATGCGAAACAAAAGATTTAGCTTCAAACACTTGAGATATAAGTGGTATTTCTTCAAATGCAGACGAAACAAACGAGTTAGCTTCAAATTCAAGCGAATCACATGATTTAGATTCAAATCAATGCAATGTAGAAGGTTTAGCTTCAAATACATGCGAAACAAATGATTGAGCTTCACACACTTCGGATATAAGTGATATAGCTTGAAATGCAGACTAAACAAACGAGATAGTTCAAATCCAAGCAAATCACATGATTAGATTCAGATACTTGCGATATAAGTGATATAGCTTCAAATGCAGGGGAAACAAACAAGTTAGCATCAAATCCATGCAAAACACATGATTTAGCTTCAAATCAATGCGATGCGGAAGGTTTAGCTTCAAATCCAAGCGAAACACATGATTTAACTTCAAATCTATACGAAGTAGAAGGCTTAGCTTCAAATTCATGCGAAACAAATGATTTAGATTCAGATACTTGCGATATAAGTGATATAGCTTCAAATGCAGGGGAAACAAACGAGTTAGAATCAAATCCATGCAAAACACATGATTTAGCTTCAAATCAGTGCGATGCAGAAGGTTTAGCTTCAAATCCAAGCGAAACACATGATTTAGCTTGAAATCAATGCGATGTAGAAGGCTTAGCTTCAAATCCATGCGAAACATATGATTTAGATTCAGATACTTGCGATATAAGTGAAATAGCTTCAAATGCAGGGGAAACAAACGAGTTAGCATCAAATCCATGCAAAACACATGATTTAGCTTCAAATCATTGCGATGCAGAAGATATAGCTTCAAATCCAACCGAAACACACGATTTAGCTTCAAATCCATGCGAAACAAATGATTTAGCTTCAAACACTTGGGATATAAGTGATATAGATTTAAATGCAGACGAGTCAAACGAGTTAGCATCAAACCCACGCGAAACACATTATTTAGCTTCAAATCAATGCGAAGTAGAATTCTTAGTTTCAAATCCATGCGAAACGAATAGTTTAGCTTCAAATACTGGTAATATACATGAGTTAGCTTCAACTGCATGCGAAACAAACGAGTTAGCATCAAATCCATGCGAAACACATGATTTAGCTTCAAATCAATGCGAAGTTGAAGGCTTAGCTTCAAATCCACGCGAAACAAATGGTTTTGTTTCAAATAGTTGTGATATACAAGATTTAGCTTCAACTGCATGCGAAACAAACAAGTTAGCTTCAAATCCATGCGAAACACATGCTTTAGCTTCAAATCGATACGAAGTAGAAGGCTTAGCTTCAAATCCATGCGAAACAAAAGATTTAGCTTCAAACACTTGAGATATAAGTGGTATTTCTTCAAATGCAGACGAAACAAACGAGTTAGCTTCAAATTCAAGCGAATCACATGATTTAGATTCAAATCAATGCAATGTAGAAGGTTTAGCTTCAAATACATGCGAAACAAATGATTGAGCTTCACACACTTCGGATATAAGTGATATAGCTTGAAATGCAGACTAAACAAACGAGATAGTTCAAATCCAAGCAAATCACATGATTAGATTCAGATACTTGCGATATAAGTGATATAGCTTCAAATGCAGGTGAAACAAACAAGTTAGCATCAAATCCATGCAAAACACATGATTTAGCTTCAAATCAATGCGATGCGGAAGGTTTAGCTTCAAATCCAAGCGAAACACACGATTTAACTTCAAATCTATACGAAGAAGAAGGCTTAGCTTCAAATTCATGCTAAACAAATGATTTAGATTCAGATACTTGCGATATAAGTGATATAGCTTCAAATGCAGGGGAAACAAACGAGTTAGAATCAAAACCATGCAAAACACATGATTTAGCTTCATCAGTGCGATGCAGAAGCTTTAGCTTCAAATCCAAGCGAAACACATGATTTAGCTTGAAATCAATGCGATGTAGAAGGCTTAGCTTCAAATCCATGCGAAACATATGATTTAGATTCAGATACTTGCGATATAAGTGAAATAGCTTCAACTGCATGCGAAACAAACAAGTTAGCTTCAAATCCATGTGAAACACATGCTTTAGCTTCAAATCAATGCGAAGTAGAAGGCTGATCTTCCTATGCATGCGAAACAAATGGGTCAGCATCAAATACTTGTGATATACATGATTTAGCTTCAACAGCATGCGAGACAAACGAGTTAGCTTCAAATCCATGCGTAACACATGATTTAGCTCCAAATCAATGCGAAGTAGAAGGGTTAGCTTCAAATCCATGCGAAACAAATGGTTTAGCACCAAATACTTGCGATATACACGATTTAGCTTCAAATCCAAGCGAAACAAACGAGTTAGCTTTAAATCCAAGCGAAAAACATGATTTAGCATCAAATCAATGCGAAGTAGAAGGCTTATTTTCGAATCCATGCGAAACAAATGGCTTAGCTTCAAATACTTGTGATATACATGATTTAGCTTCAAGTGCAGGCGATACAAACAAATTAGCTTCAAATCCATGCGAAACATAGGATTTAGCTTCAAATCAGTACGAAGTAGAAGGCTGATCTTCGAATCCATGCGAAACAAATGGTTTCGCTTCAAATACTTGTGATATACATGATATAGCTTCAAATGCAGGCGACAAAAACGAGTTTTATCATCAAATCCATCCGAAACACATGATTTAGCTTCAAATTCATTCGAAACACATGGTTTAGCATAATATTCATGGGAAGCAAATGGTTGAGCTTCAAATACTTGTGATATACATGATTTAGCTTCAACTGCATGCGAAACAAACGAATTAGCTCCAAATCCATGCGAAACATGATGTAGCTTCAAATCAATGCGAAGTAGAAGGCTGATCTTCGAATCCATGCGAAACAAATGGTTTCGCTTCAAATACTTGTGATATACATGATTTAGTTTCAACAGCATGCGAAATAAACGAGCTAGCTTCAAATCAATGCGAAGTAGAAGGGTTATCTTCGAATCAATGCGAAACAAATGGTTTCACTTCAAATACCTGTGATATACATGATATAGCTTCAAATGCAGGCGACACAAACGAGTTTTATCATCATATCCACCCGAAACACATGATTTAGCTTCAAATTCATTCGAAACACATGATTTAGCTTCAAATCAATGCGAAGAAGAAGGATTAACTTCGAATCCATGCGAAACAAACGGTTTAGCTTCAAATACCTGTGATATACATGATTTAGCTTCAACTGCATGCGAAACAAACGAGTTGGCTTCAAATCCTTGCGAAACACATGATTTAGCTTCAAACCAATGCGAAGTAGAAGGCTTAGCTTCAAACCCATGCTAATCAGAAATGTTTAGCTTCAAGTACTTCTGATATACATGATTTAGCATCAACTGCATGCGAAATAGACGAGTTAGCATCAAACCCACGCGAAACACATTATTTAGCTTCAAATCAATGCGAAGTAGAATTCTTAGTTTCAAATCCATGCGAAACGAATAGTTTAGCTTCAAATACTGGTAATATACATGAGTTAGCTTCAACTGCATGCGAAACAAACGAGTTAGCATCAAATCCATGCGAAACACATGATTTAGCTTCAAATCAATGCGAAGTTGAAGGCTTAGCTTCAAATCCACGCGAAACAAATGGTTTTGTTTCAAATAGTTGTGATATACAAGATTTAGCTTCAACTGCATGCGAAACAAACAAGTTAGCTTCAAATCCATGCGAAACACATGCTTTAGCTTCAAATCGATACGAAGTAGAAGGCTTAGCTTCAAATCCATGCGAAACAAAAGATTTAGCTTCAAACACTTGAGATATAAGTGGTATTTCTTCAAATGCAGACGAAACAAACGAGTTAGCTTCAAATTCAAGCGAATCACATGATTTAGATTCAAATCAATGCAATGTAGAAGGTTTAGCTTCAAATACATGCGAAACAAATGATTGAGCTTCACACACTTCGGATATAAGTGATATAGCTTGAAATGCAGACTAAACAAACGAGATAGTTCAAATCCAAGCAAATCACATGATTAGATTCAGATACTTGCGATATAAGTGATATAGCTTCAAATGCAGGGGAAACAAACAAGTTAGCATCAAATCCATGCAAAACACATGATTTAGCTTCAAATCAATGCGATGCGGAAGGTTTAGCTTCAAATCCAAGCGAAACACATGATTTAACTTCAAATCTATACGAAGTAGAAGGCTTAGCTTCAAATTCATGCGAAACAAATGATTTAGATTCAGATACTTGCGATATAAGTGATATAGCTTCAAATGCAGGGGAAACAAACGAGTTAGAATCAAATCCATGCAAAACACATGATTTAGCTTCAAATCAGTGCGATGCAGAAGGTTTAGCTTCAAATCCAAGCGAAACACATGATTTAGCTTGAAATCAATGCGATGTAGAAGGCTTAGCTTCAAATCCATGCGAAACATATGATTTAGATTCAGATACTTGCGATATAAGTGAAATAGCTTCAAATGCAGGGGAAACAAACGAGTTAGCATCAAATCCATGCAAAACACATGATTTAGCTTCAAATCATTGCGATGCAGAAGATATAGCTTCAAATCCAACCGAAACACACGATTTAGCTTCAAATCCATGCGAAACAAATGATTTAGCTTCAAACACTTGGGATATAAGTGATATAGATTTAAATGCAGACGAGTCAAACGAGTTAGCTTCAAAATCCATGCAATACATGTCATTTAGCTTCAAATCGATACGAAGTAGAAGGCTTAGCTACAAATCCATGCAAAACAAATGATTTAGGTTCAGATACTTGCGATATAAGTGATAGAGCTTTAAATGCAAACGAATCAAACGAGTTAGCTTCAAATCCATGCGAGACACATGATTTAGCTGCAAATCAATGCGATGTAGATGGTTTAGCTTCAAATCCATGCGATACAAATGATTTATCTTCAATCACTTGGGTTATTAGTGATATAGCTTCAAATGCAGACGAATCAAACGAGTTAGCTTCAAATCCATGCGATACATTTCATTTAGCTTCAAATCGATACGAAGTAGAAGGCTTAGCTTCAAATCCATGCGAAACAAAAGATTTAGCTTCAAACACTTGAGATATAAGTGGTATTTCTTCAAATGCAGACGAAACAAACGAGTTAGCTTCAAATTCAAGCGAATTACATGATTTAGATTCAAATCAATGCAATGTAGAAGGTTTAGCTTCAAATACATGCGAAACAAATGATTGAGCTTCACACACTTCGGATATAAGTGATATAGCTTGAAATGCAGACTAAACAAACGAGATAGTTCAAATCCAAGCAAATCACATGATTAGATTCAGATACTTGCGATATAAGTGATATAGCTTCAAATGCAGGTGAAACAAACAAGTTAGCATCAAATCCATGCAAAACACATGATTTAGCTTCAAATCAATGCGATGCGGAAGGTTTACCTTCAAATCCAAGCGAAACACACGATTTAACTTCAAATCTATACGAAGAAGAAGGCTTAGCTTCAAATTCATGCTAAACAAATGATTTAGATTCAGATACTTGCGATATAAGTGATATAGCTTCAAATGCAGGGGAAACAAACGAGTTAGAATCAAAACCATGCAAAACACATGATTTAGCTTCAAATCAGTGCGATGCAGAAGCTTTAGCTTCAAATCCAAGCGAAACACATGATTTAGCTTGAAATCAATGCGATGTAGAAGGCTTAGCTTCAAATCCATGCGAAACATATGATTTAGATTCAGATACTTGAGGTATAAGTTATATAGCTTCAAATGCAGGCGAAACTAACAAGTTAGCTTCAAATCCATGCGAAACATAGGATTTAGCTTCAAATCAATGCGAAGTAGAAGGCTGATCTTCGAATCCATGCGAAACAAATGGTTTCGCTTCAAATACTTGTGATATACATGATTTAGCTTCAACAGCATGCGAAACAAACGAGTTAGCTTCAAATCATTGCGAAGTAGAAGGCTGGCCTTCGAATCCAAGCGAAACAAATGGGCCAGCATCAAGTACTTGTGATATACATGATTTAGCTTCAAATGCAGGCGATACAAACGAATTAGCTTCAAATCCATGCGAAACATAGGATTTAGCTTCAAATCAATGCGAAGTAGAAGGCTGATCTTCGAATCAATGCGAAACAAATGGTTTAGCTTCAAATATTTGTGATATACATGATTTGGCCAATGCATGCGAAACAAATGAGTTAGCCACAAATCCAAGTGAATCAAATGATTTAGCATCAAATCAATGCGAAGTAGAAGGCTTATTTTCGAATCCATGCGAAACAAATGGCTTAGCTTCAAATACTTGTGATATACATGATTTAGCTTGAAATGCAGGCGATACAAACGAGTTAGCCTCAAATCCCATGCGAAACATAGGATTTAGCTTCAAATCAGTACGAAGTAGAAGGCTGATCTTCGAATCCATGCGAAACAAATGGTTTCGCTTCAAATACTTGTGATATAAATGATATAGCTTCAAATGCAGGCGACACAAACGAGTTTTATCATCAAATCCATCCGAAACACATGATTTAGCTTCAAATTCATTCGAAACACATGGTTTAGCATAATATTCATGGGAAGCAAATGGTTGAGCTTCAAATACTTGTGATATACATGATTTAGCTTCAACTGCATGCGAAACAAACGAATTAGCTCCAAATCCATGCGAAACATGATGTAGCTTCAAATCAATGCGAAGTAGAAGGCTGATCTTCGAATCCATGCGAAACAAATGGTTTCGCTTCAAATACTTGTGATATACATGATTTAGTTTCAACAGCATGCGAAATAAACGAGTTAGCTTCAAATCAATGCGAAGTAGAAGGGTTATCTTCGAATCAATGCGAAACAAATGGTTTCGCTTCAAATACCTGTGATATACATGATTTAGCTTCAAATGCAGGCGACACAAACGAGTTTTATCATCATATCCACCCGAAACACATGATTTAGCTTCAAATTCATTCGAAACACATGATTTAGCTTCAAATCAATGCGAAGAAGAAGGATTAACTTCGAATCCATGCGAAACAAACGGTTTAGCTTCAAATACCTGTGATATACATGATTTAGCTTCAACTGCATGCGAAACAAACGAGTTGGCTTCAAATCCTTGCGAAACACATGATTTAGCTTCAAATCAATGCGAAGTAGAAGGCTTAGCTTCAAACCCATGCTAATCAGAAATGTTTAGCTTCAAGTACTTCTGATATACATGATTTAGCATCAACTGCATGCGAAATAGACGAGTTAGCTTCAAACCCACGCGAAACACATTATTTAGCTTCAAATCAATGCGAAGTAGAATTCTTAGATTCAAATCCATGCGAAACGAATAGTTTAGCTTCAAATACTGGTAATATACATGAGTTAGCTTCAACTGCATGCGAAACAAACGAGTTAGCATCAAATCCATGCGAAACACATGACTTAGCTTCAAATCAATGCGAAGTTGAAGGCTTAGCTTCAAATCCACGCGAAACAAATGGTTTTGTTTCAAATAGTTGTGATATACAAGATTTAGCTTCAACTGCATGCGAAACAAACAAGTTAGAATCAAATCAATGCAAAACACATGATTTAGCTTCAAATCAGTGCGATGCAGAAGGTTTAGCTTCAAATCCAAGCGAAACACATGATTTAGCTTGAAATCAATGCGATGTAGAAGGCTTAGCTTCAAATCAATGCGAAACATATGATTTAGATTCAGATACTTGCGATATAAGTGAAATAGCTTCAAATGCAGGGGAAACAAACGAGTTAGCATCAAATCCATGCAAAACACATGATTTAGCTTCAAATCATTGCGATGCAGAAGATATAGCTTCAAATCCAACCGAAACACATGATTTAGCTTCAAATCCATGCGAAACAAATGATTTAGCTTCAAACACTCGGGATATAAGTGATATAGCTTTAAATGCAGACGAGTCAAACGAGTTAGCTTCAAAATCCATGCTATACATGTCATTTAGCTTCAAATCGATACGAAGTAGAAGGCTTAGCTACAAATCCATGCAAAACAAATGATTTAGGTTCAGATACTTGCGATATAAGTGATAGAGCTTTAAATGCAAACGAATCAAACGAGTTAGCTTCAAATCCATGCGAGACACATGATTTAGCTGCAAATCAATGCGATGTAGATGGTTTAGCTTCAAATCCATACGATACAAATGATTTATCTTCAATCACTTGGGTTATTAGTGATATAGCTTCAAATGCAGACGAATCAAACGAGTTAGCTTCAAATCCATGCGATACATTTCATTTAGCTTCAAATCGATACGAAGTAGAAGGCTTAGCTTCAAATCCATGCGAAACAAAAGATTTAGCTTCAAACACTTGAGATATAAGTGGTATTTCTTCAAATGCAGACGAAACAAACGAGTTAGCTTCAAATTCAAGCGAATTACATGATTTAGATTCAAATCAATGCAATGTAGAAGGTTTAGCTTCAAATACATGCGAAACAAATGATTGAGCTTCACACACTTCGGATATAAGTGATATAGCTTGAAATGCAGACTAAACAAACGAGATAGTTCAAATCCAAGCAAATCACATGATTAGATTCAGATACTTGCGATATAAGTGATATAGCTTCAAATGCAGGGGAAACAAACAAGTTAGCATCAAATCCATGCAAAACACATGATTTAGCTTCAAATCAATGCGATGCGGAAGGTTTAGCTTCAAATCCAAGCGAAACACATGATTTAACTTCAAATCTATACGAAGTAGAAGGCTTAGCTTCAAATTCATGCGAAACAAATGATTTAGATTCAGATACTTGCGATATAAGTGATATAGCTTCAAATGCAGGGGAAACAAACGAGTTAGAATCAAATCCATGCAAAACACATGATTTAGCTTCAAATCAGTGCGATGCAGAAGGTTTAGCTTCAAATCCAAGCGAAACACATGATTTAGCTTGAAATCAATGCGATGTAGAAGGCTTAGCTTCAAATCCATGCGAAACATATGATTTAGATTCAGATACTTGAGATATAAGTTATATAGCTTCAAATGCAGGCGAAACTAACAAGTTAGCTTCAAATCCATGCGAAACATAGGATTTAGCTTCAAATCAATGCGAAGTAGAAGGCTGATCTTCGAATCCATGCGAAACAAATGGTTTCGCTTCAAATACTTGTGATATACATGATTTAGCTTCAACAGCATGCGAAACAAACGAGTTAGCTTCAAATCATTGCGAAGTAGAAGGCTGGCCTTCGAATCCAAGCGAAACAAATGGGCCAGTATCAAGTACTTGTGATATACATGATTTAGCTTCAAATGCAGGCGATACAAACGAATTAGCTTCAAATCCATGCGAAACATAGGATTTAGCTTCAAATCAATGCGAAGTAGAAGGCTGATCTTCGAATCAATGCGAAACAAATGGTTTAGCTTCAAATATTTGTGATATACATGATTTGGCCAATGCATGCGAAACAAATGAGTTAGCCACAAATCCAAGTGAATCAAATGATTTAGCTTCAAAACAATGCGAAGTAGAACGCTTATCTTCGAATCCATTCGAAACAAATGGCTTAACTTCAAATACTTGTGATATACATGATTTAGCTTGAAATGCAGGCGATACAAACGAGTTAGCCTCAAATCCCATGCGAACCACATGATTTAGCTTCAAATCCATGCGAAACACACGATTTAGCTTCAAATCAATGCGAAGGAGAAGGCCGATCTCCGAATCCAAGCGAAACAAATGATTTAACTGCAAATACTTGTGATAGATATGATGTAGCTTCAACAGCATGCAAAACAAACGATTTAGCTTCAAATCCATGCGAAACACATGATTTAGCTTCAAATCCATGCGAAACACATGATTTAGTTTCAAATCCATGCGAAACACATGATTTAGCTTCAAATCATTGAGAAGTAGAAGGCTGGTCTTCGAATCCAAGCGAAACAAATGGGTCAGCATCAAGTACTTTATGATATACATGATTTAGCTTCAACTGCATGCGAAACAAACGAGTTAGCTTCAAATCCATGCGAAACACATGATTTAGCATCAAATCAATGCGAAGTAGCAGGCTTATCTTCGAATCCATGCGAAACAAATGGTTTAGCATCAAATACTTGAGATATACTCGATTTAGATTCAAATCCATGCGAAACAAACGAGTTAGCTCTCAATCCATGCGAAACACATGATTCAGCTCCAAATCAATGCGAAGTAGAAGGCTTACCTTCAAATCCATGCGAATCAAATGGTTTAGCTTCAAATATTTGTGATATACATGATTTGGCAAATGAATGCGAAACAAATGAGTTAGCCACATATCCAAGTGAATCACATGATTTAGCTTCAAATCAATGCGAAGTAGAAGGCTGATATTCGAATCCATGCGAAACAAATTGGTCAGCATCAAATACTTGTGATATACATGATTTAGCTTCAACAGCATGCGAGACAAACGAGTTAGCTTCAAATCCATGCGTAACACATGATTTAGCTCCAAATCAATGCGAAGTAGAAGGGTTAGCTTCAAATCCATGCGAATCAAATGGTTTAGCTTCAAATATTAGTGTTATACATGATGTGGCTTCAACTGCGTGCGAAACAAATAAGTTAGCTCTAAATCCATACGAAACACATGATTTAGCTTCAAATCAAAGCGAAGTAGAAGGCTCAGCTTCAAATCCAGACGAAACACATGATTTAGCTTCAAATCAATGCGAGGTAGAAGGGTTATCTTCGAATCAATGCGAAACAAATGTTTCAGTTTCAAATTCCTGTGATATACATGATTTAGCTTCAAATGCAGGCGACACAAACGAGTTTATTCATCAAATCCACCCGAAACACATGATTTAGCTTCAAATTCATTCGAAAAACATGATTTAGCATCAAATCAATGCGAAGTAGAAGGATTAAATTCGAATACATGCGAAACAAACGGTTTAGCTTCAAATACCTGTGATATACATGATTTAGCTTCAACTGCATGCGAAACAAACGAGTTAGCTTCAAATCCATGCGAAACAAATGGTTTTGATTCAAATAGATGTGATATACAAGATTTAGCTTCAACTGCATGCGAAACAAACAAGTTAGCTTCAAATCCATGTGAAACACATGCTTTAGCTTCAAATCAATGCGAAGTAGAAGGCTGATCTTCCTATGCATGCGAAACAAATGGGTCAGCATCAAATACTTGTGATATACATGATTTAGCTTCAACAGCATGCGAGACAAACGAATTAGCTTCAAATCCATGCGTAACACATGATTTAGCTCCAAATCAATGCGAAGTAGAAGGGTTAGCTTCAAATCCATGCGAAACAAATGGTTTAGCACCAAATACTTGCGATATACACGATTTAGCTTCAAATCCAAGCGAAACAAACGAGTTAGCTTTAAATCCAAGCGAAAAACATGATTTAGCATCAAATCAATGCGAAGTAGAAGGCTTATTTTCGAATCCATGCGAAACAAATGGCTTAGCTTCAAATACTTGTGATATACATGATTTAGCTTCAAGTGCAGGCGATACAAACAAATTAGCTTCAAATCCATGCGAAACATAGGATTTAGCTTCAAATCAGTACGAAGTAGAAGGCTGATCTTCGAATCCATGCGAAACAAATGGTTTCGCTTCAAATACTTGTGATATACATGATATAGCTTCAAATGCAGGCGACACAAACGAGTTTTATCATCAAATCCATCCGAAACACATGATTTAGCTTCAAATTCATTCGAAACACATGGTTTAGCATAATATTCATGGGAAGCAAATGGTTGAGCTTCAAATACTTGTGATATACATGATTTAGCTTCAACTGCATGCGAAACAAACGAATTAGCTCCAAATCCATGCGAAACATGATGTAGCTTCAAATCAATGCGAAGTAGAAGGCTGATCTTCGAATCCATGCGAAACAAATGGTTTCGCTTCAAATACTTGTGATATACATGATTTAGTTTCAACAGCATGCGAAATAAACGAGTTAGCTTCAAATCAATGCGAAGTAGAAGGTTTATCTTCGAATCAATGCGAAACAAATGGTTTCGCTTCAAATACCTGTGATATACATGATTTAGCTTCAAATGCAGGCGACACAAACGAGTTTTATCATCATATCCACCCGAAACACATGATTTAGCTTCAAATTCATTCGAAACACATGATTTAGCTTCAAATCAATGCGAAGAAGAAGGATTAACTTCGAATCCATGCGAAACAAACGGTTTAGCTTCAAATACCTGTGATATACATGATTTAGCTTCAACTGCATGCGAAACAAACGAGTTGGCTTCAAATCCTTGCGAAACACATGATTTAGCTTCAAATCAATGCGAAGTAGAAGGCTTAGCTTCAAACCCATGCTAATCACAAATGTTTAGCTTCAAGTACTTGTGATTTACATGATTTAGCATCAGCTGCATGCGAAACAAACGAGTTAGCATCAAACCCACGCGAAACACATTATTTAGCTTCAAATCAATGCGAAGTAGAATTCTTAGTTTCAAATCCATGCGAAACGAATAGTTTAGCTTCAAATACTGGTAATATACATGAGTTAGCTTCAACTGCATGCGAAACAAACGAGTTAGCATCAAATCCATGCGATACACATGATTTAGCTTCAAATCAATGCGAAGTTGAAGGCTTAGCTTCAAATCCACGCGAAACAAATGGTTTTGTTTCAAATAGTTGTGATATACAAGATTTAGCTTCAACTGCATGCGAAACAAACAAGTTAGCTTCAAATCCATGCGAAACACATGCTTTAGCTTCAAATCAATGCGAAGTAGAAGGCTGATCTTCCTATGCATGCGAAACAAATGGGTCAGCATCAAATACTTGTGATATACATTATTTAGCTTCAACTGCATGCGAAACAAACCAGTCAGCTTCAAATCCATGCGAAACACATCATTTAGCTCCAAATCAATGCGAAGTAGAAGGCTTAGCTTCAAATCCATGCGGATCAAATGGTTTAGCTTCAAATATTTGTGTTATACATGATTTGGTTTCAACTGCATGCGAAACAAACCAGTTAGCTACAAATCCAAGCGAAAAAAAATGATTTAGCATCAAATCAATGCGAAGTAGAAGGCTTATTTTCGAATCCATGCGAAACAGATGGCTTAGCTTCAAATACTTGTGATATACATGATTTAGCTTGAAAAGCAGGCGATACAAACGAGTTAGCTTCAAATCCATGCGAAACACATGATTTAGGTTCAAATCAATGCGAAGTAGAAGGCTGATCTTCGAATCCATGCGAAACAAATTGGTCAGCATCAAATACTTGTGATATACATGATTTAGCTTCAACAGCATGCGAGACAAACGAGTTAGCTTCAAATCCATGCGTAACACATGATTTAGCTCCAAATCAATGCGAAGTAGAAGGGTTAGCTTCAAATCCATGCGAAACAAATGGTTTAGCACCAAATACTTGCGATATACACGATTTAGCTTCAAATCCAAGCGAAACAAACGAGTTAGCTTTAAATCCAAGCGAAAAACATGATTTAGCATCAAATCAATGCGAAGTAGAAGGCTTATTTTCGAATCCATGCGAAACAAATGGCTTAGCTTCAAATGCTTGTGATATACATGATTTAGCTTCAAGTGCAGGCGATACAAACAAATTAGCTTCAAATCCATGCGAAACATAGGATTTAGCTTCAAATCAGTACGAAGTAGAAGGCTGATCTTCGAATCCATGCGAAACAAATGGTTTCGCTTCAAATACTTGTGATATACATGATATAGCTTCAAATGCAGGCGACACAAACGAGTTTTATCATCAAATCCATCCGAAACACATGATTTAGCTTCAAATTCATTCGAAACACATGGTTTAGCATAATATTCATGGGAAGCAAATGGTTCAGCTTCAAATACTTGTGATATACATGATTTAGCTTCAACTGCATGCGAAACAAACGAATTAGCTCCAAATCCATGCGAAACATGATGTAGCTTCAAATCAATGCGAAGTAGAAGGCTGATCTTCGAATCCATGCGAAACAAATGGTTTCGCTTCAAATACTTGTGATATACATGATTTAGTTTCAACAGCATGCGAAATAAACGAGTTAGCTTCAAATCAATGCGAAGTAGAAGGGTTATCTTCGAATCAATGCGAAACAAATGGTTTCGCTTCAAATACCTGTGATATAATTGATTTAGCTTCAAATGCAGGCGACTCAAACGAGTTTTACCATCATATCCACCCGAAACACATGATTTAGCTTCAAATTCATTCGAAACACATGATTTAGCTTCAAATCAATGCGAAGAAGAAGGATTAACTTCGAATCCATGCGAAACAAACGGTTTAGCTTCAAATACCTGTGATATACATGATTTAGCTTCAACTGCATGCGAAACAAACGAGTTGGCTTCAAATCCTTGCGAAACACATGATTTAGCTTCAAATCAATGCGAAGTAGAAGGCTTAGCTTCAAACCCATGCTAATCACAAATGTTTAGCTTCAAGTACTTGTGATTTACATGATTTAGCATCAGCTGCATGCGAAACAAACGAGTTAGCATCAAACCCACGCGAAACACATTATTTAGCTTCAAATCAATGCGAAGTAGAATTCTTAGTTTCAAATCCATGCGAAACGAATAGTTTAGCTTCAAATACTGGTAATATACATGAGTTAGCTTCAACTGCATGCGAAACAAACGAGTTAGCATCAAATCCATGCGATACACATGATTTAGCTTCAAATCAAACCGAAGTAGAAGGCTTATCTTCGAATCCATGCGAAACAAATGATTTAGCTTCAAACAATTGGGTTATAAGTGATATAGCTTCAAATGCAAACGAATCAAACGAGTTAGCTTCACATTCATGCGAGTCACATGATTTAGCTGCAAATCAATGCGATGTAGATGGTTTAGCTGCAAATCCATGCGAAACAAAAGATATAGCTTCAATCACTTGGGATATAAGTGATACAGCTTCAAATGCAGACGAATCAAACGAGTTAGCTTGAAATCCATGCGATACATTTCATTTAGCTTCAAATCGATACGAAGTATAAGGCTTAGCTTCAAATCCATGCGAAACAAATGATTCAGCTTCAAACACTTGCGATATAAGTGATATTTCTTCAAATGCAGACGAAACAAACGAGTTAGCTTCAAATCCAAGCAAATCTCATGATTTAGCTTCAAATCAATGCGATGCAGAAGGTTTAGCTTCAAATCCAAGCGAAACACATGATCTAACTTCAAATCTATACGAAGTAGAAGGCTTAGCTTCAAATTCATGCGAAACAAATGATTTAGATTCAGATACTTGCGATATAAGTGATATAGCTTCAAATGCAGGGGAAACAAACGAGTTAGCATCAAATCCATGCAAAACACATGATTTAGCTTCAAATCAATGCGATGCAGAAGGTTTAGCTTCAAATCCAAGTGAAACACATGATATAGCTTGAAATCAATGCGATGTAGAAGGCTTAGCTTCAAATCCATGCGAAACAAATGATTTAGATTCAGATACTTGAGATATAAGTTATATAGCTTCAAATGCAGGCGAAACTAACGGGTTAGCTTCAACTCCATGCGAAACACATGATTTAGCTGCAAATCCATGCTATGTAGATGATTTAGATTCAAATCCGTGCGAAATAAATGATTTAGCAACAGATACTTGCGATATAACTGATATAGCTTCAAATGCAGGGGAAACAGGCGAGTTAGCATCAAATCCATGCAAAACAAATGATTAAGCGTCAAATCAATGCGATGCAGAAGGTTTAGCTTCAAATCCAAGCGAAACACATGATTTAGCTTCAAATCAATGCCATGTAGAAGGTTTAGCTTCAAATCCATGCGAAACAAATGATTTAGCTTCAAACCTTTGGGATCTAAGTGATATAGCTTTAAATGCAGAGGAATCAAACGAGTCAGCTTCAAATCCATGCGATACATTTCATTTATCTTCAAATCGATACGAAGTTGAAGGCTTAGCATCAAATCCACGCGAAACAAATGGTTTTGTTTCAAATAGTTGTGATATACAAGATTTAGCTTCAACTGCATGCGAAACAAACAAGTTAGCTTCAAATCCATGCGAAACACATCATTTAGCTCCAAATCAATGCGAAGTAGAAGGCTTAGCTTCAAATCCACGCGGATCAAATGGTTTAGCTTCAAATATTTGTGTTATACATGATTTGGTTTCAACTGCATGCGAAACAAACCAGTTAGCTACAAATCCAAGCGAAAAAAAATGATTTAGCATCAAATCAATGCGAAGTAGAAGGCTTATTTTCGAATCCATGCGAAACAGATGGCTTAGCTTCAAATACTTGTGATATACATGATTTAGCTTGAAAAGCAGGCGATACAAACGAGTTAGCTTCAAATCCATGCGAAACACATGATTTAGGTTCAAATCAATGCGAAGTAGAAGGCTGATCTTCGAATCCATGCGAAACAAATTGGTCAGCATCAAATACTTGTGATATACATGATTTAGCTTCAACAGCATGCGAGACAAACGAGTTAGCTTCAAATCCATGCGTAACACATGATTTAGCTCCAAATCAATGCGAAGTAGAAGGGTTAGCTTCAAATCCATGCGAATCAAATGGTTTAGCTTCAAATATTTGTGTTATACATGATTTGGCTTCAACTGCGTGCGAAACAAATGAGTTAGCTCTAAATCCATACGAAACACATGATTTAGCTTCAAATCAAACCAAAGTAGAAGGCTTATCTTCGAATCCATGCGAAACAAATGGTTTAGCACCAAATACTTGCGATATACACGATTTAGCTTCAAATCCAAGCGAAACAAACGAGTTAGCTTTAAATCCAAGCGAAAAACATGATTTAGCATCAAATCAATGCGAAGTAGAAGGCTTATTTTCGAATCCATGCGAAACAAATGGCTTAGCTTCAAATACTTGTGATATACATGATTTAGCTTCAAGTGCAGGCGATACAAACAAATTAGCTTCAAATCCATGCGAAACATAGGATTTAGCTTCAAATCAGTACGAGGTAGAAGGCTGATCTTCGAATCCATGCGAAACAAATGGTTTCGCTTCAAATACTTGTGATATACATGATATAGCTTCAAATGCAGGAGACACAAACGAGTTTTATCATCAAATCCATCCGAAACACATGATTTAGCTTCAAATTCATTCGAAACACATGGTTTAGCATAATATTCATGGGAAGCAAATGGTTGAGCTTCAAATACTTGTGATATACATGATTTAGCTTCAACTGCATGCGGAACAAACGAATTAGCTCCAAATCCATGCGAAACATGATGTAGCTTCAAATCAATGCGAAGTAGAAGGCTGATCTTCGAATCCATGCGAAACAAATGGTTTCGCTTCAAATACTTGTGATATACATGATTTAGTTTCAACAGCATGCGAAATAAACGAGTTAGCTTCAAATCAATGCGAAGTAGAAGGTTTATCTTCGAATCAATGCGAAACAAATGGTTTCGCTTCAAATACCTGTGATATACATGATTTAGCTTCAAATGCAGGCGACACAAACGAGTTTTATCATCATATCCACCCGAAACACATGATTTAGCTTCAAATTCATTCGAAACACATGATTTAGCTTCAAATCAATGCGAAGAAGAAGGATTAACTTCGAATCCATGCGAAACAAACGGTTTAGCTTCAAATACCTGTGATATACATGATTTAGCTTCAACTGCATGCGAAACAAACGAGTTGGCTTCAAATCCTTGCGAAACACATGATTTAGCTTCAAATCAATGCGAAGTAGAAGGCTTAGCTTCAAACCCATGCTAATCACAAATGTTTAGCTTCAAGTACTTGTGATTTACATGATTTAGCATCAGCTGCATGCGAAACAAACGAGTTAGCATCAAACCCACGCGAAACACATTATTTAGCTTCAAATCAATGCGAAGTAGAATTCTTAGTTTCAAATCCATGCGAAACGAATAGTTTAGCTTCAAATACTGGTAATATACATGAGTTAGCTTCAACTGCATGCGAAACAAACGAGTTAGCATCAAATCCATGCGATACACATGATTTAGCTTCAAATCAATGCGAAGTTGAAGGCTTAGCTTCAAATCCACGCGAAACAAATGGTTTTGTTTCAAATAGTTGTGATATACAAGATTTAGCTTCAACTGCATGCGAAACAAACAAGTTAGCTTCAAATCCATGCGAAACACATGCTTTAGCTTCAAATCAATGCGAAGTAGAAGGCTGATCTTCCTATGCATGCGAAACAAATGGGTCAGCATCAAATACTTGTGATATACATTATTTAGCTTCAACTGCATGCGAAACAAACCAGTCAGCTTCAAATCCATGCGAAACACATCATTTAGCTCCAAATCAATGCGAAGTAGAAGGCTTAGCTTCAAATCCATGCGGATCAAATGGTTTAGCTTCAAATATTTGTGTTATACATGATTTGGTTTCAACTGCATGCGAAACAAACCAGTTAGCTACAAATCCAAGCGAAAAAAAATGATTTAGCATCAAATCAATGCGAAGTAGAAGGCTTATTTTCGAATCCATGCGAAACAGATGGCTTAGCTTCAAATACTTGTGATATACATGATTTAGCTTGAAAAGCAGGCGATACAAACGAGTTAGCTTCAAATCCATGCGAAACACATGATTTAGGTTCAAATCAATGCGAAGTAGAAGGCTGATCTTCGAATCCATGCGAAACAAATTGGTCAGCATCAAATACTTGTGATATACATGATTTAGCTTCAACAGCATGCGAGACAAACGAGTTAGCTTCAAATCCATGCGTAACACATGATTTAGCTCCAAATCAATGCGAAGTAGAAGGGTTAGCTTCAAATCCATGCGAAACAAATGGTTTAGCACCAAATACTTGCGATATACACGATTTAGCTTCAAATCCAAGCGAAACAAACGAGTTAGCTTTAAATCCAAGCGAAAAACATGATTTAGCATCAAATCAATGCGAAGTAGAAGGCTTATTTTCGAATCCATGCGAAACAAATGGCTTAGCTTCAAATGCTTGTGATATACATGATTTAGCTTCAAGTGCAGGCGATACAAACAAATTAGCTTCAAATCCATGCGAAACATAGGATTTAGCTTCAAATCAGTACGAAGTAGAAGGCTGATCTTCGAATCCATGCGAAACAAATGGTTTCGCTTCAAATACTTGTGATATACATGATATAGCTTCAAATGCAGGCGACACAAACGAGTTTTATCATCAAATCCATCCGAAACACATGATTTAGCTTCAAATTCATTCGAAACACATGGTTTAGCATAATATTCATGGGAAGCAAATGGTTCAGCTTCAAATACTTGTGATATACATGATTTAGCTTCAACTGCATGCGAAACAAACGAATTAGCTCCAAATCCATGCGAAACATGATGTAGCTTCAAATCAATGCGAAGTAGAAGGCTGATCTTCGAATCCATGCGAAACAAATGGTTTCGCTTCAAATACTTGTGATATACATGATTTAGTTTCAACAGCATGCGAAATAAACGAGTTAGCTTCAAATCAATGCGAAGTAGAAGGGTTATCTTCGAATCAATGCGAAACAAATGGTTTCGCTTCAAATACCTGTGATATAATTGATTTAGCTTCAAATGCAGGCGACACAAACGAGTTTTACCATCATATCCACCCGAAACACATGATTTAGCTTCAAATTCATTCGAAACACATGATTTAGCTTCAAATCAATGCGATGAAGAAGGATTAACTTCGAATCCATGCGAAACAAACGGTTTAGCTTCAAATACCTGTGATATACATGACTTAGCTTCAACTGCATGCGAAACAAACGAGTTAGCATCAAATCCATGCGAAACACATGATTTAGCTTCAAATGAATGCGAAGTTGAAGGCTTATTTTCGAATCCATGCGAAACAAATGGATTAGCTTCAAATACTTGTTTTATACATGACTTTGCTGCAACTGCATGAAAAACAAATGAGCTAGATTCAAATCCATGCGAAATGCATGATTTAGCTTCAAATCAATGCGAAGTAGAAGGCTTATCTTCGAATCCATGCGAAACAAATGATTTAGCTTCAAACAATTGGGTTTTAAGTGATATAGCTTCAAATGCAAACGAATCAAACGAGTTAGCTTCACATTCATGCGAGTCACATGATTTAGCTGCAAATCAATGCGATGTAGATGGTTTAGCTGCAAATCCATGCGAAACAAAAGATATAGCTTCAATCACTTGGGATATAAGTGATACAGCTTCAAATGCAGACGAATCAAACGAGTTAGCTTGAAATCCATGCGATACATTTCATTTAGCTTCAAATCGATACGAAGTATAAGGCTTAGCTTCAAATCCATGCGAAACAAATGATTCAGCTTCAAACACTTGCGATATAAGTGATATTTCTTCAAATGCAGACGAAACAAACGAGTTAGCTTCAAATCCAAGCAAATCTCATGATTTAGCTTCAAATCAATGCGATGCAGAAGGTTTAGCTTCAAATCCAAGCGAAACACATGATCTAACTTCAAATCTATACGAAGTAGAAGGCTTAGCTTCAAATTCATGCGAAACAAATGATTTAGATTCAGATACTTGCGATATAAGTGATATAGCTTCAAATGCAGGGGAAACAAACGAGTTAGCATCAAATCCATGCAAAACACATGATTTAGCTTCAAATCAATGCGATGCAGAAGGTTTAGCTTCAAATCCAAGTGAAACACATGATATAGCTTGAAATCAATGCGATGTAGAAGGCTTAGCTTCAAATCCATGCGAAACAAATGATTTAGATTCAGATACTTGAGATATAAGTTATATAGCTTCAAATGCAGGCGAAACTAACGGGTTAGCTTCAACTCCATGCGAAACACATGATTTAGCTGCAAATCCATGCTATGTAGATGATTTAGATTCAAATCCGTGCGAAATAAATGATTTAGCAACAGATACTTGCGATATAACTGATATAGCTTCAAATGCAGGGGAAACAGGCGAGTTAGCATCAAATCCATGCAAAACAAATGATTAAGCGTCAAATCAATGCGATGCAGAAGGTTTAGCTTCAAATCCAAGCGAAACACATGATTTAGCTTCAAATCAATGCCATGTAGAAGGTTTAGCTTCAAATCCATGCGAAACAAATGATTTAGCTTCAAACCTTTGGGATATAAGTGATATAGCTTTAAATGCAGAGGAATCAAACGAGTCAGCTTCAAATCCATGCGATACATTTCATTTATCTTCAAATCGATACGAAGTTGAAGGCTTAGCATCAAATCCACGCGAAACAAATGGTTTTGTTTCAAATAGTTGTGATATACAAGATTTAGCTTCAACTGCATGCGAAACAAACAAGTTAGCTTCAAATCCATGCGAAACACATCATTTAGCTCCAAATCAATGCGAAGTAGAAGGCTTAGCTTCAAATCCATGCGGATCAAATGGTTTAGCTTCAAATATTTGTGTTATACATGATTTGGTTTCAACTGCATGCGAAACAAACCAGTTAGCTACAAATCCAAGCGAAAAAAAATGATTTAGCATCAAATCAATGCGAAGTAGAAGGCTTATTTTCGAATCCATGCGAAACAGATGGCTTAGCTTCAAATACTTGTGATATACATGATTTAGCTTGAAAAGCAGGCGATACAAACGAGTTAGCTTCAAATCCATGCGAAACATAGGATTTAGCTTCAAATCAGTACGAAGCAGAAGGCTGATCTTCGAATCCATGCGAAACAAATGGTTTAGTTTCAAATACTTGTGATATACATGATTTAGCTTCAAATGCAGGCGAAACAAACGAGTTAGCATCAAATCCATGCAAAACACATGATTTAGCTTCAAATCAATGCGATGCAGAAGGTTTAGCTTCAAATCCAAGTGAAACACATGATATAGCTCGAAATCAATGCGATGTAGAAGGCTTAGCTTCAAATCCATGCGAAACAAATGATTTAGATTCAGATACTTGAGATATAAGTTATATAGCTTCAAATGCAGGCGAAACTAACGGGTTAGCTTCAACTCCATGCGAAACACATGATTTAGCTGCAAATCCATGCTATGTAGATGATTTAGATTCAAATCCGTGCGAAATAAATGATTTAGCAACAGATACTTGCGATATAACTGATATAGCTTCAAATGCAGGGGAAACAGGCGAGTTAGCATCAAATCCATGCAAAACACATGATTTAGCGTCAAATCAATGCGATGCAGAAGGTTTAGCTTCAAATCCAAGCGAAACACATGATTTAGCTTCAAATCAATGCCATGTAGAAGGTTTAGCTTCAAATCCATGCGAAACAAATGATTTAGCTTCAAACCTTTGGGATATAAGTGATATAGCTTTAAATGCAGAGGAATCAAACGAGTCAGCTTCAAATCCATGCGATACATTTCATTTATCTTCAAATCGATACGAAGTTGAAGGCTTAGCTACAAATCCATGCGAAACAAATGATTTAGGTTCAGATACTTGGGATGTAAGTGATATAGCTTCAAATGCAGAGGAATCAAGCGAGTTAGCTTCAAATCCATGCGATACATTACATTTATCTTCAAATCGATACGAAGTAGAAGGGTTACCTTCAAATCCATGCGAAACAAATGATTTAGGTTCAGCTACTTGCGATATAAGTGATATAGCTTGAAATGCAGACGAATGAAACTAGTTAGCTTCAAAATCCATGCGAATACATATCATTTAGCTTGAAATCGATACGAAGTAGAAGGCTTAGCTTCAAATCCATGCGAAACAAATGATTTAGGAGCAGATACTTGCGATATAATTGATATAGCTTCAAATGCCGTCGAAACTAACGAGTTAGCATCAAATCCATGCAAAACAGATGATTTAGCTTCAAATCAATGCCTGTGCAGAAGGTTTAGCTTCAAATGCATGCGAAACAAATGATTTAGCTTCAAACAATTGAGATATAAGTGATATAGCTTCAAATGCAGCCGAAGCAACCGTGTTAGCATCAAATCCAAGCGAATCACATGAGTTAGCTACAAATGAATGCGATGTAGAAGATTTAGATAAAAATCCATGCGAAACAAATGATTTAGCTTCAAACAATTGGGATATAAGTGATATAGCTTCAAATGATAGGTTTAGCTTCAAATCCATGCGAAACAAATGATTTAGCTGCAAATCAATGCCTGTGCAGAAGGTTTACCTTCAAATTCATGCGAAACAAATGATTTAGCATCAAACAATTGAGATATAAGTGACATAGCTTCAAATGCAGCCGAAGCAAACGAGTTAGCTTCAAATCCAAGCGAATCACATGATTTAGCTGCAAATCATTGCAATGTAGAAGGTTTAGCTTCAAATCCATGCCAAACAAATGATTTAGCGGCAGATCAATGCGATGTAGAAGGATTAGCATCAAATCCACGCGACACAAATGATTTAGCATCAGATACATGCGATATAAGTGATATAGCTTCAAATGCAGGAGACAAACGAGTTAGCTTCAAATCCATGCAATACACATGATTAAGCTTTAAATCAATGCGATGTAGAAGGTTTAGCTTCAAATCCGCGCGACACAAATGATTTAGCTTCAGATACTTGCGATATAACTGATATAGCTTCAAATTCAGACGAAACAAACGAGTTAGCTTCAAATCCATCCGAAACACATGATTTAGCAGCAAATCAACGCGATGTAGTCGGTTTAGCTTCAAATCCATGCGAAACCAATGATTTAGCATCAGATACTTGCGATATGAGTGATATAGCTTCAAATGCAGTCGAAACAAACGAGTTAGCTTCAAATCCATGCGAAACACATGATTTAGCTGAAGATCAATGCGATGTAGAAGGTTTAGCTTCAAATCCATGCGAATCAAATGATTTAAATTCAGATACTTGCGATATAAGTGCTATAGATTCAAATGCACGAGGAACAAACGAGTTAGCATCAAATGCATGCGAAACACATGATTTAGCTTCAATTCAATGCGAAGTTAAAGGCTTAGCTTCAAATGCATGCGAAACAAATGATTTAGCTTCAGATACTTGCGATATAATTGATATAGCATCAAATGCACGAGGAACAAACGAGTTAGCATCAAATCCATGCGAAACACATGATTTAGCTTCAATTCAATGCGAAGTTAAAGGCTTAGCTTCAAATGCATGCGAAACAAATGATTTAGCTTCAGATACTTGCGATATAATTGATATAGCATCAAATGCAAGCGAAACGAACGAGTTGGCTTCAAATCCACGCGGAAGACATGATTTAGCTGCAAGTCTATGTGATGTAAAAGGTTTAGCTTCAAATCCATGCGAAACAAATGATTTAGCTTCAAATCGATACGATGTAGAAGGCTTAGCTTCAAATCCATGCGAAGCTCATGAAATAGCTTCAGATACTTGCGATATAACTGATATAGCTTCAAATGCAGACGGAACAAACGAGTTAGCTTCAAATCCATGCGAAACACATGATTTAGTTTCAAATCAATGCGAAGTAGAAGGATTAGCTTCAAATCCTAGCGAAAGACATGATTTATCTTCAAATCAATGCGAAGTAGAATGCTTAGTTCAAATCCACGCCGATCAAACGGATTAGCTTCAAATACTTGTTTTATACATGATTTAGCTTCAACTGCATATCGAAACAAACGAGTTATCTTGAAATCCATGCGAAACACATGATTTAGCATCAAATCAATGCGAAGTACAAGGCTTCGCTTCAAATACATGGAAACAAATGATTTATATTTAGATAATTGCGATATATGTGACATAGCTTCAAATGTACGCGAAACAATCGCGTCACGTTGAAATCCATGCGAATCACATGATTTAGCTTCAAATCAATGCCAAGTGGAAGGCTTAGCTTCAAATACATGAGAAACATATGGTTTAGTTTCAAATACTTGTGATATAAATGATATAGCTTCAAATGCAGGGGAAACAAACGAGCTACAACCAACACCATGCGAAACACATGACTGAGATTCAAACCAATGCGATGTAGAAGGTTTAGCTTGAAATCAATGCGATGTAGAAGGATTAGCTTCAAATCCAAGCGAAACACATGATTTAGCTTCAAATCAATTCCATGTAGAAGGTTTAGCTTCAAATCCATGCGAAACAAATGATTTAGCTTCAAACCTTTGGGATATAAGTGATATAGCTTTAAATGCAGAGGAATCAAACGAGTCAGCTTCAAATCCATGCGATACATTTCATTTATCTTCAAATCGATACGAAGTAGAAGGCTTAGCTACAACTCCATGCGAAACAAATGATTTAGGATCAGATACTTGCGATATAAGTGATATAGCTTCAAATGCAGGGGAAAAAAACGAGTTAGCATCAAATCCATGCACAACACATGATTTAGCTTCAAATCAATGCGATGCAGATGGTTTAGCTTCAAATCCAAGCGAAACACATGATTTAGCTTCAAATTAATACGATGTAGAAGGTTTAGCTTCAAATCCAAGCGAAACAAATGAGTTAGCATCAAACAATTGGGATATAAGTGATATAGCTTCAAATGCAGGGGAAACAATCGAGCTACATCCAACTCCATGCGAAACACATGACTGAGCTTCAAACCAATGCGATGTAGAAGGTTTAGCTTGAAATCAATGCGATGTAGAAGGATTAGCTTCAAATCCATGCGAAATAAATGATTTAGCTTCAAACACTTGGGATGTAAGTGATATAGCTTTAAATGCAGACGAATCAAACGAGTTAGCTTCAAATCCATGCGATACATTTCATTTAGCTTTAAATCGATACGAAGTAGAAGGCTTAGCTTCAAATCCATGCGAAACCAATGATTTAGCTTCAGATACTTGCGATATAAGTTATATAGCTTCAAATGCAAACGAAACAAACGAGTTGGCTTCATATCCAAGAGAATCACACGATTTAGCTCCAAATAAATGCGATTTAGAAGTTTTAGCTTCAAATCCATGCGTAACAAATGATTTAGCTTCAGATACTTGCGATATAAGTGATATAGCATCAAATGCTGGCGAAACGAACGAGTTAGCTTCAAATCCATGCTAAAGAAATGATTTAGCTGCAAATCAATTGAGATATAAGTGATATAGCTTCAAATGCAGCCGAAACAAACGAGTTAGCTTCAAATCCATGCAAAACACATGATTTAGCTTCAAATCAATGCGATGTAGAAGATTTAGATTCAAATCCATGCGAAACAAATGATTTAGCTTCAAACAATAGGGATATAAGTGATATAGCTTCAAATGCTGACGAATCAAACGAGTTAGCTTCAAAATCCATGCGATACATATCATTTAACTTCAAATCAATGCGATGTAGAAGATTTAGATTCAAATCCATGCTGAACAAATGATTTAGCTTCAAACAATTGGGATATAAGTGATATAGCTTCAAATGCTGACGAATCAATCGAGTTAGCTTCAAAATCCATGCGTTTCATATCATTTAAAATCAAATCGATACGAAGTAGAAGGCTTAGCTTCAAATCCATGCGAAACAAATGAATTAGCTTCAAACACTTGGGATATATGTGATATAGCTTCAAATGCAGACGAATCAAACGAGTTAGCTTCAAAACCCATGCGATAAATTTCATTTAGCTTCAAATCGATACGAAGTAGAAGTCTTAGCTCCAAATGCATGCGAAACAAATGATTTAGCTACAAACAATAGCGATATAAGTGATATAGCTTTAAATGCAGACGAATCAAACGAGTTAGCATCAAAATCCATGCGATACTTATCATTTAACTTCAAATCTGTACGAAGTAGAAGGCTTATCTTCAGATCCATGCAAAACACATGATGTAGCTTCAAATCAATTCCTGTGCAGAAGGTTTAGCTTCAAATCCATGCGAAACAAATGATTTAGCTTCAAACAATTGAGATATAAGTGATACAACTTCAAATGCAGCCGAAGCAAACGAGTTGGCTTCAAATCCAAGCGAATCACATGATTTAGCTTCAAATCAATGCGATGCAGAAGGTTTAGCTTCAAATCCATGCGAAACAAATGATTTAGCTTCAAACAATTGGGATATAAGTGATATAGCTTCAAATGATAGGTTTAGCTTCAAATCCATGCGAAACAAATGATTTAGCTGCAAATCAATGCCTGTGCAGAAGGTTTACCTTCAAATTCATGCGAAACAAATGATTTAGCATCAAACAATTGAGATATAAGTGACATAGCTTCAAATGCAGCCGAAGCAAACGAGTTAGCTTCAAATCCAAGCGAATCACATGGTTTAGCTGCAAATCATTGCAATGTAGAAGGTTTAGCTTCAAATCCATGCGAAACAAATGATTTAGCGGCAAATCAATGCGATGTAGAAGGATTAGCATCAAATCCACGCGACACAAATGATTTAGCATCAGATACATGCGATATAAGTGATATAGCTTCAAATGCAGGAGACAAACGAGTTAGCTTCAAATCCATGCAATACACATGATTAAGCTTTAAATCAATGCGATGTAGAAGGTTTAGCTTCAAATCCGCGCGACACAAATGATTTAGCTTCAGATACTTGCGATATAACTGATATAGCTTCAAATTCAGACGAAACAAACGAGTTAGCTTCAAATCCATCCGAAACACATGATTTAGCAGCAAATCAACGCGATGTAGTCGGTTTAGCTTCAAATCCATGCGAAACCAATGATTTAGCATCAGATACTTGCGATATGAGTGATATAGCATCAAATGCTGGCGAAACGAACGAGTTAGCTTCAAATCCATGCTAAAGAAATGATTTAGCTGCAAATCAATTGAGATATAAGTGATATAGCTTCAAATGCAGCCGAAACAAACGAGTTAGCTTCAAATCCATGCAAAACACATGATTTAGCTTCAAATCAATGCGATGTAGAAGATTTAGATTCAAATCCATGCGAAACAAATGATTTAGCTTCAAACAATAGGGATATAAGTGATATAGCTTCAAATGCTGACGAATCAAACGAGTTAGCTTCAAAATCCATGCGATACATATCATTTAACTTCAATTCAATGCGATGTAGAAGATTTAGTTTCAAATCCATGCTGAACAAATGATTTAGCTTCAAACAATTGGGATATAAGTGATATAGCTTCAAATGCTGACGAATCAAATGAGTTAGCTTCAAAATCCATGCGATACATATCATTTAAAATCAAATCGATACGAAGTAGAAGGCTTAGCTTCAAATCCATGCGAAACAAATGATTTAGATTCAAATACTTGCGATATAAGTGATATAGCTTCAAATGCAGGCGAAACTAACGAGTTAGCTTCAAATCCATGCGAAACACATGATTTAGCTGCAAATCCATGCGATGTAGAATGTTTAGCTTCAAATCTATGCAAAACAAATGATTTAGCATCAGATATTTGCGATATAATTGATATAGCTTCAAATGCAGGGGAAGCA
Source organism: Megalopta genalis (assembly GCF_051020955.1). NCBI lineage: Eukaryota > Metazoa > Arthropoda > Insecta > Hymenoptera > Halictidae > Megalopta > Megalopta genalis. The sequence continues at coordinate 93,978 of NW_027477067.1, forward strand.
AACGAGTTAGCATCAAATCCATGCAAAACACATGATTTAGCTTCAAATCAATGCGATGCAGAAGGTTTAGCTTCAAATCCAAGCGAAACACATGATTTAGCTTCAAATCAATGCGATGTAGAAGGTTTAGGTTCAAATCCATGCGAAACAAATGATTTAGCTTCAAAACACGTGGGATGTAAGTGATATAGCTTCAAATGCAGAGGAATCAAACGAGTTAGCTTCAAATCCATGCGATACATTTCATTTATCTTCAAATCGATACGAAGTAGAAGGCTTACCTTCAAATCCATGCGAAACAAATGATTTAGGTTCAGCTACTTGCGATATAAGTGATATAGCTTCAAATGCATACGAAACAAACGAGTTAGCTTCAAATCCATGCAAAACACATGATTAAGATTCAAATCGATGCGAAGTGGAAGGCTTAGCTTCAAAGCAATGCGATGTAGACGGTTTAGCTTTAAATTAATGCAATGTAGAAGGTATTGTTTCAAATCAATACGATGTAGAAGGTTTAGATTCAAATCCATCCGACATAAATGATTAAGCATCATATACATGCGATATAAGTGATATAGCTTCAAATGCAGGAGAAACAAACGGATTAGCTTCGTATCCAAGCGAAACACGTATTTTGCTTCAAATCAATGCGATGCAGAAGGTTTAGCTTCAAATCCATGCGAAACAAATGATTTAGCATCAGATACTTGCGATATAACTGATATAGCTTCAAATTCAGGGGAAACGAAAGAGTTAGCATCAAATAAATGCAAAACACATGATTTAGCTTCAAATCGATGCGATGTAGAAGGTTTAACTTCAAATCCAAGCGAAACACATGATTTACCTTCAAATCGATGCGATGTAGAAGGTTTAACTTCAAATCCAAGCGAAACACATGATTTAGCTTCAAATCAATGCGATGTAAAAAGGTTTAGCTTCAAATCCATGCGAACCAAATGACTTAGGATCAGATACTTGCGATATATGTGATATAGCTTCAAATGCAGACGAAACAAACGAGATAGCTTCACATTCAAGCGAAACACATGATCTAGCTCCAAATCAGTGCGAAGTAGAAGGCTTAGCTTCAAATCCATGCGAAACAAATGATTTAGCTTGAAATCGATACGAAGTAGAAGGATTAGCTTCAAATCCTAGCGAAAGACATGATTTATCTTCAAATCAATGCGAAGTAGAATGCTTAGTTCAAATCCACGCCGATCAAACGGATTAGCTTCAAATACTTGTTTTATACATGATTTAGCTTCAACTGCATACGAAACAAACGAGTTAGCTTCAAATCCATGCGAAACAAATGGTTTAGCATCAAATAGATGTGATATACGTGATTTAGCTTCAACTGCATGCGAATCAAACGAGTTATCTTGAAATCCTTGCGAAACACATGATTTAGCATCAAATCAATGCGAAGTACAAGGCTTCGCTTCAAATACATGGAAACAAATGATTTATATTTAGATAATTGCGATATATGTGACATAGCTTCAAATGTACGCGAAACAATCGCGTCACGTTGAAATCCATGCGAATCACATGATTTAGCATCAAATCAATGCCAAGTGGAAGGCTTAGCTGCAAATACATGAGAAACATATGGTTTAGTTTCAAATACTTGTGATATAAATGATATAGCTTCAAATGCAGACGAAACAAACGATTTCGCTTCATATCCAAGCGAAACACGTGATTTAGCTTCAAATCAATGCGATGTATAAGGTTTGCCTTCAAATACATGCGAAACAAATGATTTAGCTTCAAACAATTGAGGTATAAGTGATATAGCTTCAAATGCAGCCGAAGCAAACGAGTTAGCTACAAATTCAAGCGAGTCACATGATCTAGCTTCAAATCAATGCGATGTAGAAGGTTTAGATTCAAATCCATGCGAAACAAATGATTAAGATTCAGATACTTGCGATATAAGTGATATAGCACCAAAAGCCGTCGAAACTAACGAGTTAGCATCAAATCCATGCAAAACACATGATTTAGCTTCAAATAAATGCCTGTGCAGAAGGTTTAGCTTCAAATCCATGCGAAACAAATGATTTAGATTCAAACAATTGAGATATAATTGATATAGCTTCAAATACAGCTGAAGCAAACGAGTTAGCTTCAAATCCAAGAGAATCACACGATTTAGCTTCAAATCAATGCCTGTGCAGAAGGTTTAGCTTCAAATCCATGCGAAACAAATGATTTAGCTTCAAACAATTGAGATATAAGTGATATAGCTTCAAATCCAGCCGAAGCAAACGAGTTGGCTTCAAATACAAGCGAATCACATGATTTAGCTTCAAATCAATGCGATGCAGAAGGTTTAGCTTCAAATCCATGCGAAACAAATGATTTAGCTTCAAACAATTGGGATATAAGTGATATAGCTTCAATTGCTGACGAATCAAACGAGTTAGCTTCAAAATCCATGCGATACATATCATTTAACTTCTAATCGATACGAAGTAGAAGGCTTAGCTTCAAATCCATGCGAAAAAAAATAATTTAGATTCAAACAATTGAGATATAAGTGATATAGCTTCAAATGCAGCCGAAGCAAACGAGTTAGCTTCAAATCCAAGCGAATCACATGACTTAGCTTCAAATCAATGCGATGTAGAAGGTTTAGAATCAAATCTATGCGAAACAAATGATTTAGCTTCAAACAATTGAGATATAAGTGATATAGCTTCAAATGCTGACGAATCAAACGAGTTAGCTTCAAAATCCATGCGATACATTTCATTTAACTTGAAATCGATACGAAGTAGAAGGCTTAGCTTCAAATCCATGCGAAACAAATGATTTAGATTCAGATACTTGCGATATAAGTTTTATAGCTCCAAATGCCGTAGCGAAACTAACGAGTTAGCATCAAATCCATGCAAAACACATGATTTAGCTTCAAATCAATGCGATGTAAAAAGGTTTAGCTTCAAATACATGCGAAACAAATGACTTAGGTTCAGATACTTGCGATATAAGTGATATAGCTTCAAATGCAGACGAAACAAACGAGATAGCTTCACATTCAAGCGAAACACATGATCTAGCTTCAAATCAGTGCGAAGTAGAAGGCTTAGCATCAAATACATGCGAAACAAACGATTTTGATTCAGATACTTTGCGATATAAGTGATATAGCTTCAAATGCAGACGAAGAAAACGAGCTAGCTTCAAATCTATGGGATGTGGAAGGTTTGACTTCACATCCATGCGAAACCAATTATTCAGCTTCAGATACTTGCGATATAAGTGATATAGCTTCAAATGCAGATGAAACAAACGAGTTAGCTTCATATCCAAGAGAATCACACGATTTAGCTTCAAATCAAAGCGAAGTAGAAGGCTTAGCTTCAAATCCATGCGAAACAAATGATTTAGCATCAGATACTTGCGATATATGTGATATAGCTTCAAATGCAACCGAAACAACCGAGTGGGCTTCAAATCCATGTGAGGCACATCATTTAGCTTCGAATCAATACGAAGTGAAAGGCTTAGCTAGAAATCCATGCGGAACAAATGATTTAGCTTCAGATACTTGCGATGTATGTGATATAGCTTCAAATGCAGGCGAAAGAAACGAGTTAGCATCAAATCCATGCGAAACAAATGATTTAGTTTCAAATCGATACGAAGTAGAAGGCTTAGCTTCAAATCCATGCGAAACAAATGATTTAGATACAGATACTTGCGATATAAGTGATATAGCTTCAAATGCCGTCGAAACTAACGAGTTAGCATCAAATCAATGCAAAACACATGATTTAGCTTCGAATGAATGCGATGTAGAAGGCTTAGCTTCAAATCCATGCGAAATAAATGATTTAGCTTCAGATACTTGCGATATAAGTGATATAGCTTCAAATGCAGACGAAACAAACGAGATAGCTTCACATTCAAGCGAAACACATGATCTAGCTTCAAATCAGTGCGAAGTAGAAGGCTTAGCATCAAATACATGCGAAACAAACGATTTTGCTTCAGATACTTTGCGATATAAGTGATATCGCTTCAAATGCAGGGGAAAAAACGAGTTAGCATCAAATCCATGCAAAACACATGATTTAGCTTCAAATCAATGCCTGTGCAGAATGTTTAGCTTCAAATCCATGCGAAACAAATGATTTAGCTCCAAATCCATGCGATGTAGAAGATTTATCTTCAAATCCATGCAAAACAAATGATTTAGCATCAGATACTTGCGATATAACTGATATAGCTTCAAATGCAGGGGAAGCAAACGAGTTAGCATCAAATCCATGTAAAACACATGATTCTGCTTCAAATCAATGCGATGCAGAAGGTTTAGCTTCAAATCCAAGCAAAACACATGATTTAGCTTCAAATCAATGTGATGTAGAAGGTTTAGCTTCAAATCCATGCGAAACAAATGATTTAGCTTCAAACACTTGGGATATAAGTGATATAGCATCAAATGCAGACGAATCAAACGAGTTAGCTTCAAATCCATGCGATACATTTCATTTAGCTTCAAATCGATACGAAGTAGAAGGCTTAGCTTCAAATCCATGCGAAACAAATGATTTAGGTTCAGATACTTGCGATATAAGAGATATAGCTTCAAATGCAGGGGAAAAGCGAGTTAGCATCAAATCCATGCAGAACACATGATTTAGCTTCAAATCAATGCACTGCAGAAGGTTTAGCTTCAAATCCAAGCGAAACACATGATTTAGATTCAAATCAATTCGATGTAGAAGGTTTAGCATCAACTCCATGCGAAACAAATTATTTGGCTTCAAACACTTCGATATAAGTGATATAGCTTCAAATGCAGGCGAAACTAACGAGTTAGCTTCAAATCCATGCGAAACACATGATTTAGCTGCAAATCCTTGCGATGTAGAAGATTTAGCTTCAAATCCATGCAATACAAATGATTTAGCATCAGATACTTGCGATATAACTGATATAGCTTCAAATGCAGGGGAAACAAAAGAGTTAGTATCAAATAAATGCAAAACACATGATTTAGCTTCAAATCGATGCGATGTAGAAGGTTTAACTTCAAATCCAAGCGAAACACATGATTTAGCTTCAAATCAATGCGATGTAGAAGGTTTAGCTTCAAATCCATGCGAACCAAAAGACTTAGGTTCAGATACTTGCGATATAAGTGATATAGCTTCAAATGGAGACGAAACAAACGAGTTAGATTCAAATCCAAGCGAAACACATGAATTAGCTTCATATCAATGCGAAGTAGCAGGCTTAGCTTCACATCCATGCGAAACAAATGATTTAGGTTCAGATATTTGCGATATAAGTGATATAGATTCAAATGCAGGAGAAACAAACGTGATAGCCTCAAATACATGCGAAGCAAGTGATTTAGCTGCAAATCAATGCGATGTAGAAGGTTTATCTTCAAATACATGCGAAATAAATGATTTAGCTTCAAACACTTGAGCTGTACGTGATATAGCTTCAAATGCAGACGAAACAAACGATTTCGCTTCATATCCAAGCGAAACACGTGATTTAGCTTCAAATCAATGCGATGTATAAGGTTTGCCTTCAAATACATGCGAAACAAATGATTTAGCTTCAAACACATGGGGTATAACTGATATAGCTTCAAATGCAGGGGAAACGAACGAGTTAGCATCAAATCCATGCAAAACACATGATTTAGCTTCAAATCAATGCGATGCAGAAGGTTTAGCTTCAAATCCATGCGAAACAAATGATTTAGCTTCAAACAATTGAGGTATAATTGATATTGCTTCAAATGCAGCCGAAGCAAACGAGCTAGCATCAAATCCAAGCGAATCACATGATTTAGCTTCAAATCAATGCGATGTAGAAGGTTTAGATTCAAATCCATGCGAAACAAATGATTTAGATTCAGATACTTGCGATATTAGTGATATAGCTCCAAAAGCCGTCGAAACTAACGAGTTAGCATCAAATCCATGCAAAACACATGATTTAGCTTCAAATAAATGCCTGTGCAGAAGGTTTAGCTTCAAATCCATGCGAAACAAATGATTTAGCTTCAAACAATTGAGGTATATGTGATATAGCTTCAAATGCAGCCGAAGCAAACGAGTTAGCATCAAATCCAAGCGAATCACATGATTTAGCTTCAAATCAATGCGATGTAGAAGGTTTAGATTCAAATCCATGCGAAACAAATGATTTAGATTCAGATACTTGCGATATAAGTGATATAGCTTCAAATGCTGACGAATCAAACGAGTTAGCTTCAAAATCCATGCGATACATATCATTTAACTTCAAATCGATACGAAGTACAAGGCTTAGCTTCAAATACATGCGAAAAAAAATGATTTAGATTCAGATACTTGCGATATAAGTGATATAGCTTCAAATGCCGTCGAAACTAACGAGTTAGCATCAAATCCATGCAAAACACATGATTTAGCTTCAAATCAATGCCTGTGCAGAAGTTTTAGCTTCAAATCCAAGCGAAACACGTGATTTAGCTTCAAATCAATGCGATGTAGAAGGTTTAGCTTCAAATCCATGCGAAACAAATGATTTAGCTTCTAACACTTGCGATATAAGTGATATAGCTTCAAATGCAGGCGAAACTAACGAGTTAGCTTCAAATCCATGCGATGCAGAAGGTTTAGCTTCAAATCCAAGCGAAACACATGATTTAGCTTCAAATTAATACGAAGTAGCAGGCTTAGCTTCACATCCATGCGAAACAAATGATTTAGGTTCAGATACTTGCGATATAAGTGATATAGATTCAAATGCAGGAGAAACAAACGTGATAGCCTCAAATACATGCGAAGCAAGTGATTTAGCTGCAAATCAATGCGATGTAGAAGGTTTATCTTCAAATACATGCGAAATAAATGATTTAGCTTCAAACACTTGGGCTGTACGTGTTATAGCTTCAAATGCAGACGAAACAAACGATTTCGCTTCATATCCAAGCGAAACACGTGATTTAGCTTCAAATCAATGCGATGTATAAGGTTTGCCTTCAAATACATGCGAAACAAATGATTTAGCTTCAAACACATGGGGTATAACTGATATAGCTTCAAATGCAGGGGAAACGAACGAGTTAGCATCAAATCCATGCAAAACACATGATTTAGCTTCAAATCAATGCGATGCAGAAGGTTTAGCTTCAAATCCATGCGAAACAAATGATTTAGCTTCAAACAATTGAGGTACAATTGATATTGCTTCAAATGCAGCCGAAGCAAACGAGCTAGCATCAAATCCAAGCGAATCACATGATTTAGCTTCAAATCAATGCGATGTAGAAGGTTTAGATTCAAATCCATGCGAAACAAATGATTTAGATTCAGATACTTGCGATATTAGTGATATAGCTCCAAAAGCCGTCGAAACTAACGAGTTAGCATCAAATCCATGCAAAACACATGATTTAGCTTCAAATAAATGCCTGTGCAGAAGGTTTAGCTTCAAATCCATGCGAAACAAATGATTTAGCTTCAAACAATTGAGGTATATGTGATATAGCTTCAAATGCAGCCGAAGCAAACGAGTTAGCATCAAATCCAAGCGAATCACATGATTTAGCTTCAAATCAATGCGATGTAGAAGGTTTAGATTCAAATCCATGCGAAACAAATGATTTAGATTCAGATACTTGCGATATAAGTGATATAGCTTCAAATGCTGACGAATCAAACGAGTTAGCTTCAAAATCCATGCGATACATATCATTTAACTTCAAATCGATACGAAGTAGAAGGCTTAGCTTCAAATCCATGCGAAACAAATGATTTAGATTCAGATACTTGCGATATAAGTTTTATAGCTCCAAATGCCGTCGAAACTAACGAGTTAGCATCAAATCCATGCAAAACACATGATTTAGCTTCAAATCAATGCGATGTAAAAAGGTTTAGCTTCAAATACATGCGAACCAAATGACTTAGGTTCAGATACTTGCGATATAAGTGATATAGCTTCAAATGCAGACGAAACAAACGAGTTAGCTTCACATCCAAGAGCAACACATGATCTAGCTCCAAATCAGTGCGAAGTAGAAGGCTTAGCTTCAAATCCATGCGAAAACACATGATTTAGCTGCAAATCCATGCGATGTAGAAGATTTAGCTTCAAATCCATGCAAAACAAATGATTTAGCATCAGATACTTGCGATATAAGTGATATAGCTTCAAATGCGGGGGAAAAAACGAGTTAGCATCAAATCCATGCAAAACACATGATTTAGCTTCAAATCATGCGATGCAGAAGGTTTAGCTTCAAATCCAAGCGAAACACATGATTTAGCTTCAAATTAATACGATGTAGAAGGTTTAGCTTCAAATCCAAGCGAAACAAATGAGTTAGCTTCAAACAATTGGGATATAAGTGATATAGCTTCAAATGCAGGGGAAACAAACGAGCTACATCCAACTCCATGCGAAACACATGACTGAGCTTCAAACCAATGCGATGTAGAAGGCTTAGCTTCAAATCAATGCGATGTAGTAGGATTAGCATCAAATCCATGCGAAATAAATGATTTAGCTTCAAACACTTGGGATGTAAGTGATATAGCTTCAAATGCAGACGAAACAAACGAGTTAGCTTCATATGCAAGAGAATCACACGATTTAGCTTCAAAT